>NC_141876.1:486230760-486382275 GCF_056163025.1 Triticum urartu | reverse complement strand
CAATAGAAGCCATGGCGGAACGCTTTAGTCACCAAAGATTTTGAACCAGCGTGGTGACCACAATCTCCTTCGTGGATCTCACGCAAAATTTCACAGCCTTCTTCAGGAGACACACAGCGTTGAAACGCCCCTGATACACTGCAATGATGCAACTCGCCATTGACAATAGTCATGAACTTGGACCGCCGGATTATCTGTCGGGCCAGAGTCTCATCCTCTGGTAACTCGCCCCGGTTCATGTGCGCTAGGTAAGGAAGCGTCCAATCCGGAATGACATGAAGAGCTGCCACCAATTGAGCCTCCGGATCAGGAATAGCCAAATCCGCTTCACCAGGGAGCTTGACCGACGGGTTGGGCAGCACATCCAGAAAAACATTGGGCGGGACCGGTTTGCGCTGAGAGCCCAGCCGGCTTAAAGCGTCTGTTGCTTCATTCTTTCGTCGGTCCACGTGGTCCACCTGATAGCCTTTAAAGTGACCTGCAACAATATCCACCTCACGACGATATGCTGCCATGAGTGGGTCCTCGGAATCCCAAGTGCCAGGCACTTGTTGAGCCACGAGGTCCGAGTCACCGAAGCACTTAACTCGACTTAGATTCATCTCCTTAGCCATCCGGAGACCATGGAGCAAGGCTTCATACTCAGCTGCATTGTTAGTACAAGGGTACATTAAGCGGAGAACATAACAAAACTTATCACCTCGTGGGGAAGTAATACGACTCCAGCCCCCGAGCCTTCCAATTGCCTGGATCCGTCAAAATGGATGGTCCAATATGTGTGATCCGACTTTTCTTTAGGTGCTTGCAGTTCCGTCCAATCATTGATGAAATCAACAAGTGCTTGAGACTTAACCGACGTCCGAGGCGCATACTTCAACCCGTGCGGCCCAAGCTCTATAGCCCACTTGGCAATCCGACCAGTCGCTTCCCGGTTCTGCATGATATCCCCCAAGCGAGCAGAACTGACCACCGTAATGGGGTGCCCTTGGAAGTATTGCTTAAGCTTCCGGCTTGCCATAAAAACTCCATATACCAGCTTCTGCCAATGCGGATACCTTTGCTTGGACTCAATGAGTACCTCGCTGATATAATAGACCGGACGTTGAACCGGATGCTCCTTGCCTGCCTCTTTTCGCTCCACCACAATAGCCACACTGACTGCACGAGCATTAGCAGCAACATATAGCAGCAACGGCTCCTTGTCAATGGGAGCGGCGAGCACAGGCGAATTGGCCAATTGCCGCTTTAAGTCCTCAAATGCTTTATCAGCAGCAAAACTCCAGATGAATTGATCCATCTTCTTCAACATCTGATACAAAGGGATTGCCTTCTCACCAAGGCAGCTGATAAACCGGCTTAATGCGGCAATCCAGCCTGCTAGGCGTTGAACATCATTGATACACTTCGGTTTAGCCAGGGAGGTGATGGCTGTGATCTTCTCCGGATTAGCCTCGATTCCCCTGTTGGACACCAGAAAACCCAATAACTTGCCTGCCGGTACACCAAAGACACACTTGGCCGGATTAAGCATCATCTTGTTCGTCCTCAGGTTATCAAAGGTTTCCTTCAAGTCGTCAACCAGAGTCTCCTTCTCCCTTGACTTAACCACGATATCATCCACGTAAGCATGTACATTACGGCCAATCTACTTGTGAAGACAATTTTGTACACACCGTTGATAAGTTGCCTGGGCACTCTTGAGCCCAAAGGGCATAGACACATAGCAGAAGGCTCCAAATGGAGTTATGAATGCTGTCTTCTCCTGGTCCTTAACTGCCATTTTGATCTGATGATTGCCAGAATATGCATCCAAAAAACTCAAACGCTCACAACCCGCCGTAGCATCAATAATTTGATCAATACGGGGGAGGGCAAAAGGATCTGCTGGGCAAACCTTATTAAGATCTGTGTAATCCACACACATGCGCCAGGTGCCGTTTTTCTTAAGGACCAGCACCGGATTGGCCAGCCACTCAGGGTGAAAAACTTCAATAATAAAGCCAGTTGCTTAGAGCCTGGCTACCTCTTCTCCAATCGCCTTGTGTCTTTCTTTGTTAAATCGGCGGAGGAACTGTTTCACTGGTTTGTATTTAGGATCCACATTAAGGGTGTGCTCAGCGAGTTGCCTCGGTACACTTGGCATGTCAGAGGGCTTCCATGCGAAAATGTCCCGATTCTCATGGATGAACTCGATGAGCGCGCTTTCCTATTTTGGATCCAAGTTGGCACTGATGCTGAACTGCTTGGACGAATCGCCAGGCACGAAGTCAACAAGCTTAGTTTCAGCTGCCGATTTGAACTTCAGGGCTGGATCATGCTCCGTAGTTGGCTTCTTTAATGGAGTCATGTTCGTTGGATCAACATTGTCCTTATAATACTTCAGCTCCTCGGTGGCACAAACCGACTCTGCGTAGGCCGCATCTCCTTCCTCGCACTCCAAAGCGATTTTACGGCTTCCGTGAACCGTTATTGTCCCCTTGTGACCCGGCATCTTGAGCTGCAAATACACATAACAGGGTCGTGCCATAAACTTGGCGTAGGCCGGTCGCCCAAACAGGGCGTGATATGGACTTTGGATTTTCACCACTTCAAACGTCAATGTTTCCGACCTGGAATCATGATCATCTCCAAAGGCCACTTCCAGAGCTATCTTACCAATAGGATATGCTGACTTGCCAGGTACCACACCGTGGAACACCGTATTGGACGGTTTGAGATTTTTATCTGTTAGTCCCATACGACGGAAGGTCTCATAGTACAAGATATTAATGTTGCTCCCTCCATCCATGAGCACCTTGGTGAACTTGTAACCTCCCACCTAAGGCGCCACCACCAGAGCCAACTGACCCGGATTATCAACCTGGGGAGGGTGATCCTCTCTGCTCCATATGATTTGCTGTTCAGACCAGCGTAGATAATGGGGCACGGCCGGTTCAACAGAGTTGACTGCCCGCCTCTGAACCTTCCGGTCTCGCTTGTCCAAGCTAGTGGTGAAGACATGGTACTGCCCACTATTCAACTGCTTTGGGTTGCTCTGGTAACCCGACTGTTGCTGCTGCTAGTTGTAACCACCCTGGTTGTTCTTATTATTTTGATTGTTATGTCCGCCCGGATTACCATTAAATCCTGAACCGGAATTTCCTCCACCGTATCCCGGCCCGGATCCTGAGCCACCGCCGGAGCCGTGATCATACCGAAAAGTGTTAGAATTCTTGAACTCTTGCATAATGTAGCAATCCTTCCAAAGGTGGTTTGCTGGCACCTCCTTCGTCCAATGTCTTGGACAGGGCTGGTTCAGTAGATAATTTAGGCGGTCCGAGTTAGGGTTGGGTGCCCCACTGCGATTTGGCGGTTTACCCTTGCGTCGCTGGCCCTTGTCCTGCGCGTTGGTATTAGCCACAAAGTCCATGTTACCATCCGCTTTACGCTTGCCTCCGCTACCATTGCCTGCTGAGTGATGCTGCTGACCTTTGGAGTTGCTGTTCCTATTTCCCTTCCCTGCCTTGTCATCATCAGATTCAGGATCCTTGGTACTATCAGAATCAGCATACTTTACCAAAGCAGCCATGAGGGTCCCCATGTCAGTGCAATGGCGCTTCATCCGTCCCAACTTCAGCTTTAGGGGCCCAAACCGGTAGTTGCCTTCTAGAGTTATGACTACAGTGTCAGCGTTGATGCGGTCTGATGAATGCAACACTTGTGAGACCTGGCGCACCCAATGAGTCATCGATTCTCCTTCCTCCTGGACGCAGGCAGCTAAGTCCACTATCGACATAGGCTGCTTACATGTATCCTTGAAATTACTGATAAACCGGGCTCGTAATTGGGCCCATGAACTGATAGAATTGGCCGGTAAGCTTTTTAGCCAAGTACGGGCCGTTCCTTCGAGCATCATGGTGAAGTATTTCGCACATGCCGCATCATCCACATCAAGCATCTCCATAGCCATCTCATAGCTCTCCACCCATGTCTCTGGAGGTTGATCCGCCGTGTAATTTGGTACCTTGCGCGGGCCATTGAAATCCTTGGGCAGGCGCACATTGCGTAAAGCGGGGACAAGGCAAGGCACCCCCAAAGAACTAGAAGTAACACCAGGTTCGACCGAGATAGTTGGACGAACCGGCATAAGCTGCCGAGCCTGATACTGTGCGGCTAACTCGGCCTCCCTGCGCGCCCGGGCCCGGTCCACCACTTCCTGAGCGTTATCAGCACCACCCGCCGGGTTGTTGCCGCGGGGTGCTCCACGTCCTTCATTACTTGACACTGTCGGTTCATCCATATGCCTGCTATAGCTCCGGCTTGGACGAGGGGTCGAGTGGATCCGGTCGCGGCTGTACGAGTATGCTTCCTGTTGGACCAAAGTTGTCCTAAGAAGCTCCTTGACCCGTCGCGTCTCTACTGCCTGCGGCGAGTCACCTTCAATTGGAATGGCCTCCAGTCGTGCAGCAGCAGTAACGAGATTGTCCATCGGGTTGGAGTAGTGACCCGGAGGTGTTGAAACAGCCTGAGGTATAACAGTGTTTTGACGAGGCAGATCCATCAGACGGGGCTGAACCGGCGCGCCGGTCCCAGGAGCTTCCGACCGGTTTACCTCCAGCGGATTACTGGTTCCTGCTCCTGGGGTGTTGAAAAGGTCTCTGGCCTCGAAAACCGAAGGCAAACGGGATTGGTACTTCCTCTTCATGACTTCATGCGACGCGTTCTGGTCCAACATGAGCCTGTAGGCTTGTGCGTCTAAAGCGGCCCGCTCTGTGGTCATCCTGGCATTCTCAGCTACCAGGTCCGCCTTGGCCTGGGTGATCTGTTCCCTCACCTTTGCAATCTCCGCGTTGTGGACGTCCTGATCCGCCGGGTTAGCTTCTGCCATAAGCACAGCCAATGCATCAAATAGATTTGATAGAACTTGAGCCGGCGGGCGTACAGAGCCTCCTGCCCCGGCAGCCATCGCCGCTACTGAACCGGAGGTTATTGGCGCAGCGGTCGAAGAATGAAGCGCTGCTTGTATGCCGACCATGAATATTCCAACTCGGTTGGGTAGATCAGAGGGGTCCGGAATACTGCCGCCATCGGAACAGCCCCCAATCCGGCCATCTTGTAGCTGATATAGAGATTCGGTTTCTTCGGTTGATGACTCATCGCCGGAGTAAACGACGGTCTCGCCGCGAGATTCCGATCCATCCTCATAACTTCCTCCATGGATGACTCCCACGAAGGCACGCTTCACGGCCGGTTTAACCCGGGAGGATCGCGCACGCTGAGCCGTTTTGACGGGGTCGGTGCAGATGCCCGGCTCAGGGCCCGGTTCACCGATCTTGCCGATGAAAATGTGTATGCCACTAAAGGGGACCCGGTACCCGTACTCAATTGAGCCGGCCTCGGGGCCCCAGCCTGCATCGTCGATGTAGAGCTTGCCGCGACGACTCTTAGTCATCCGGCCCACAGCGTAGCCCTCAAGTCCTTCAAAGCGGCCCTCCAAGAACTTGAAACCATCGTGCGATAGCCCCACGGTGGGCGCCAACTGTCGTGGTTTTGTCACGGCAGATGTCCTAGAGAAAGGACTTAGTCGTGAGGCCATCGCAATGGGTTAGCTCGAAGGGGTTAAAGCGGACACAGGGATGCAAGAGGGTTTATACTAGTTCAGCCCCTTTGATGAAGGTAAAAGCCTACGTCTAGTTGTGATGGGATTGATGAGGTTTCGATGACTAGGGAGCAAATAAGCTTCGCCTAAGTCTCGAGTTGTTGTCTGTCCTTCTAAACCGCCGCCGGGTCGTCCCCTTATATATACGGGTGACGCCCGTCGGTTCACAGAGTCCTAACACCGGTTCATATTCGTATCCGGGTTGGTTTCTCCTTATTCCTATCTTACAATACAAGTTTACATACAGATGCCGGTTTACGGCTACAAGTCTTAAACCAACTACGGGCCTCAGGCCCTCATCTATCTTCTTGGGCTTTAACACTCTTGAGTTACTGATGAAGTTAATCCGGCCCACATAGGCCGGTTTACGCCCAATAGTAATATTCCCAACAGTACGTGTAAGGTCGGTCCGGGGCGCTTCATCCCACAATGCCGCCGGATCAAGATAAGACTAGTAACGGTAAGCAAATTGAACAAATCATCGCCCACAACTACTTTGTGTTCTACTCGTGCATAGAATCTATGCATAGACCTAGCTCATGATGCCACTGTTGGGGAACGTAGCAATAATTCAAAATTTTCCTATGTGTCACCAAGATCAATCTAGGAGATGCTAGCAACGAGAGAGAGGGAGTGCATCTTCATACCCTTGAAGATCGCTAAGCGGAAGCGTTACAAGAACGTGGTTGATGGAGTCGTACTCGCGCCAATTCAAATCGCGGAAGATCCGATCTAGCGCCGAACGGACGGCGCCTCCGCGTTCAACACACGTACAGCCCGGGGACGTCTCCTCCTTCTTGATCCAGCAAGGGGAGAGGAGAAGTTGAGGGAGGACTCCAGCAGCACGACGGCGTGGTGGTGGAGCTTGTGGTATTCCTGCAGGGCTTCACCAAGCTCTACGGAGGAGAATGAAGAGTTGGAGGAGGGAGGGGTTGCGCCAGGGAAGGGGTGCGGCTGCCCTCTCTCTCCCTCACTATATATAGGGTGAAGGGATTGGAGGAGGCGCCCTAGGGTACCCTAGGGGAGGGGCGGCGGCCACAGGGAAACACCTAGATGGGTTTGGGCGCCCCCACCCCTAGGAAACTTGCCCCCCAAGCCGGGAGGGGTGGCTGCCCTAGGGGAGGCGCCCCCACCTCTCCAAGTTACGTGAGATGGGGTGGGAGGGGCGCACAGCCCCTTAGTGGGCTGGTGTGCCCCTTCCCCTTGGCCCATAAGGCCCCCCAACGCTCGCCGGGGCCTCCGAAACCACTTTCGGACACGCTGGTCGTCACCTGGTACCCCCGGAACAATTCCGGACTCCAATACCCTTCGTCCAATATATCGACCTTCACCTCCGGACCATTCTGGAACTCCTCGTCACATCCGGGATCTCATCCGGGACTCCAAACAATCTTCGGTAACCACATACTATTTCCCATAACAACTCTAGCGTCACCGAACCATAAGTGTGTAGAACCTACGGGTTCGGGAACCATGCAGACATGACCGAGACATCTCTCCGGCCAATAACCAATAGCGGGATCTGGATACCCATATTGGCTCCCACATGTTCCACGATGATCTCATCGGATGAACCACGATGTCGGGGATTCAATCAATCCCGTATACAATTCCCTTCGTTCACTGGTATTTTACTTGCCCGAGATTCGATCATCGGTATCCCAATACCTCGTTCAATCTCGTTACCGGCAAGTCTCTTTACTCGTTCTGTAACACATGATCCCGTGGCTAAATCCTTAGTCACATTGAGCTCATTATGATGATGCATTAGCGAGTGGGCCCAGAGATACCTCTCCGTCATACGGAGTGACAAATCCCAGTCTCGATTTGTGCCAACCCAACACACACTTTCGGAGATACCTGTAGTGCAGCTTTATAGCCACCCAGTTATGTTGTGACGTTTGGTACACCCAAAGCATTCCTACGGTATCCGGGAGTTTCACAATCTCATGGTCTAAGGAAATGATACTTGACATTAGAAAAGCTTTAGCAAACGAACTACACGATCTTGTGCTACGCTTAGGATTGGGTCTTGTCCATCACATCATTCTCCTAATGATGTGATCCCGTTATCAATGACATCCAAAGTCCATTATCAGGAAACCATGACCATCTATTGATCAACGAGCTAGTCAACTAGAGGCTTACTAGGGACATGTTGTGGTCTATGTATTCACACATGTATTGCGGTTTCTGGTTAATACAATTATAGCATGAACAATAGACAATTATTATGAACAAGGAAATACAATAATAACCATTTTATTATTGCCACTAGGGCATATTTCCAACAAACCCAACCATAGCATTAAAGCATCAAGTTCCCTTTATCCCATACGCAAACAACCTACTTACTCGGGTTTGTGCTTATGTCACTCACGCCACCCACCATAAGCAAATCATAAGCATATTGCAAACCCTACAGTGGGAATCCCTCATGCTTGCGCGACACGGAGAGCACCATAGGACAGCACCAATAATAAAACATACAACTCAAACCAATCTTGATCATCAAATAGCCATTAGGACAAAACAGATCTACTCAAACATCATAGGATAGCCATACATCATTGGGAAATAATATATAGTGTTGAGCACCATGTTTCAGTAGAGATTACAGCGGGTATGAGAGAGGTTACACCGCTGCATAGAGGGGGGAAGAGTTGGTGATGATGGCGGTGAAGTTGTTGGTGAAGATGGCGGTGATGATGATGGCCCCGGCAGCGCTCCGGCGCCACCGGAAGCAAGGGGGAGAGGGGCCCCCTTCTTCTTCTTCTTCCTTGACCTCCTCCCTAGATGGGAGAAGGGTTTCCCCTCTGGTCCTTGGCTCCCATGGCGTGGGAGGGGTGAGAGCCCCTCCGAGATTGGATCTGTCTCTCTGTCTCTCTGTTTCTGTGTTCTCTTCTAGCTCTGTTTCACCGTTTCGTATATATATGGAGATCCGTAACTCCGATTGGCCTGAAACCTTCGCCTTGATTTTTTCCCGAATATTAGCTTTTTTGCGGCAAAAGAAGAGCGTCAACCGCCTTACGGTGGGCTCACGAGGGTAGGGGCGCCCCCCTGCCTCGTGACCACCTCAGGCACTCGTAACGTTGATTTTCCTTCCGAATTTTCCATATTTTCCAAAAATAAGCTCCATCCGTTTTTATCCCATTTGGACTCCGTTTGATATGGATATTCTGCGAAACCAGAAACATGCAACAGACAGGAACTGGCACTGGGCACTGGATCAATATGTTAGTCCCAAAAATAATATAAAAAGTTGCCAAAAAGTATATGAAAGTTGAATAATATTGGCATGGAACAATCAAAAATTATAGATATGACGGAGACGTATCAGCATCCCCAAGCTTAATTCCTGCTCGTCCTCGAGTAGGTAAATGATAAAAAAAAGATAATTTTTGATGTGGAATGCTACCTAGCATAATCTTGATCATATGTCTAATCATGGCATGAATATTAAGACACGAGTGATTCAAAGCAATAATCTATCCTTTGACATAAAGACAATAATATTTCAAGCATACCAACCAAGCAATTATGTCTTATTGAAATAACATAGCCAAAGAAAGCTCATCCCTACAAAATCATATAGTCTGGCTATGCTCCATCTTCACCACACAAAGCATTCACATCATGCACAACCCAGATGACAAGCCAAGCAATTGTTTCATACTTTGACGTTTCTCAAACCTTTTCAACTTTCACGCAATACATGAGCGTGAGCCATGGACATAGCACCATAGGTGGAATAGAATATGATGGTGGGGGTTATGTGGAGAAGACAAAAAAGGAGAAAGTCTTACCTCAACTAGGCGTATCAACGGGCTATGGAGATGCCCATTAATAGATATCAATGTGAGGAGTAGGGATTGCCATGCAACGGATGCACTAGAGCTATAAGTATATGAAATCTCAAACTGAAACTAAGTGGGTGTGCATCCAACTTGCTTGCTCATGAAGACCTAGGGCATTTGAGGAAGCCCATCGTTGGAATATACAAGCCAAGTTCTATAATGAAAATTCCCACTAGTATATGGAAGTGATAACTTAAGAGACTCTCTATATGAAGAACATGGTGCTACTTTGAAGCACAAGTGTGGTAAAAGGATAGTAACATTGCCCCTTCTCTCTTTTTCTCTCTTTTTTTGTTTTTTGGGGCCTTCTCTTTTTTTGGCCTTTCTCTTTTTTTATATTTTTTTATTTTTTCGTCCGGAGTCTCATCCCGACTTGTGGGGGAATCATAGTCTCCATCATCCCTTCCTTACTGGGGCAATGTCCTAATAATGATGATCATCACACTTTTATTTACTTACAACTCAATATTACAACTCGATATCTAGAACAAAGATATGACTCTATATGAATGCCTCCGGCGGTGTACCGGGATGTGCAATGATCTAGCGTAGCAATGACATCAAAAAACGGACAAGCCATGAAAACATCATGCTAGCTATCTTACGATCATGCAAAGCAATATGACAATAAATGCTCAAGTCATGTATATGATGATGATGGAAGTTGCATGGCAATATATCTCGGAATGGCTATGCAAATGCCATGATAGGTAGGTATGGTGGCTGTTTTGAGGAAGATACAATGAGGCTTATGTGTGACAGAGCGTATCATATCACGGGGTTTGGATGCACCGGCGAAGTTTGCACCAACTCTCGAGGTGAGAAAGGGCAATGCACGGTACCGAAGAGGCTAGCAATGATGGAAGGGTGAGAGTGTGTATAATCCATGGACTCAACATTAGTCATAAAGAACTCACATACTTATTGCAAAAATCTATTAGTCATCGAAACAAAGTACTACACGCATGCTCCTAGGGGGATAGATTTGTAGGAAAATACCACCGCTCGTCCCCGACCGCCACTCATAAGTAAGACAGTCAATAAACACCTCATGCTCCGACTTCGTTACATAACGGTTCACCATACGTGCATGCTACGGGACTTGCAAACCTCAACACAAGTATTTCTCAATTTCACAATTACTCGACTAGCATGACTCTAATATCACCATCTTTATATCGCAAAACTATTGCAAGGAATCAAACATATCATATTCAGCGATCTACAAGTTTATGTAGGATTTTATGACTAACCATGTGAATGACCAGTTCCTGTCATCTCTCTAAATAGATATAAGTGAAGCAAGAGAGTTTAATTCTTTCTACAGAAGATATGCCCACGCTTGAACAAATATAAGTGAAGCAAAAGAGCATTCTACAAATGGCGGTTGTCTAAGTGAAGAGAAACAGGCAATCCAAACTTCAAATGATATAAGTGAAGCACATGAAGCATTCTATAAAGCCATACTCAAAAGATATAAGTGAAGTGCAATGAGCATTCTATAAATCAACCAAGGACTATCTCATACCAGCATGGTGCATAAAAATAAAAAGAAAAACCTAAATGCAAAAGACGCTCCAAGACTTGCACATATCGCATGAACGAAACGAATCCGAAAACATACTGATATTTATTGAAGAAAGAGGGGATGCCTCCCAAGCATCCCCAAGCTTAGATGCTTGAGTCTCCTTGAATATTTACTTGGGGTGCCTCGGGAATCCCCAAGCTTGAGCTCTTGCCTCTCTTCCTTCTTCTCACATCGAAACCTTCTCAATCATCGAACACTTCATCCACACAAAACTTCAACAGAAAACTCGGTAAGATCCGTTAGTATAATGAAGCAAATCACTACTCTAAGTACTGTTGCAAACCAATTCATATTTTGTTTTTTCATTGTGTCTACTATAATATAACTTTTTCATGGCTTAATCCACTGATATAAATTGATAGTTTCATCAAAACAAGCAAACTATGCATCAAAAACAGAATCTGTCTAAAACGGAACAGTCTGTAATAATTTGAACATTCACCATACTTCTGATACTTGAAAAATTCTACAAAAATTAGGAAAAATAAAAAAATTGTATAGGAAGACAGTGCAAAAATAATCAGAACCATTTGACGTTCCAGCTAAAAGTGTAAAATCGCGCACTACAGCCAAAGTTTCTGTCCTGCACCGTACAAACCATCAAGCAAATGTAAACATCCTAAAGGCAAACCTTGGCACATTATTTTTATAATGCAAAGGAATTGTACAAGGGGATAATTATTTTTGTTGAAAATCTTCTATAATCAAGATTCACAAAGTTGTCGTGAGTATGAACAAAGTTCAAGGAGCTCTCCCACTTCAACAATGCTTGTCTTTCTCACTTTCACTTTCCTTTTTGAAAAAGTTTTGGGTTCCCCTCTTTATTTTTGTTGTTTTTAAACTATATGAAAGAACTCAACAGAAATAAATGACTCTCTAAAACTTCCGGGTTGTCTCCTTGGCAGCGCTTTCTTTAAAGCCATTAAGCTAGGCATATAGTGCTCAAGTAGTGAATCCACCCGGATCCCAAGGTATATCAAAGCCAATTTTAATTAACAATGATTTGGCATTTAGTAGTGAGCACAAAGTAACATATATCATGTAACAACGAAGTCTAACTCTCTTCCTATGCATCGGCATCTCATAAAAGAACAAATCATGCACACAAAGTAAAGGCCAATGCATAGTATAAACAGTTTCTTGTAATTTTATCGTATTGGAAACATAGAGAGGTGGAGATATAGTTCCTTTCTCATAATAATTTCAAGTAGGAGCAGCAAGCACATGCATATTATATCTATCAAAATCATCATGTGCAACGGTAAAAGGCAACCCATCAATATAATCCTTAATAAGTGCAAACTTCTCCGATATAGTGTAGTTGGGAGAATTCAAAAAGATAATAGGACTATCATGCGTGGGTGCAATAGCAACAATTTCATGTTTAACATAAGGAACTATAGCAAGTTCATCTCCATAAGCATAATTCATATTGGCATCTTGGCCACAAGCATAGCAAGCATCATCAAAAAGGGATATTTCAAAAGAATCAACGGGATCATAACAGTCATCATAGCAATCATCCTTCGGTAAGCACGAAGGGGAATTAAAAAATGTATAAGTTGAAGAGTTCATTAGAAGGTGGGCACGGGTGATCAATCCGCTCTTCCTCCTTTTGTTCTTCGCTCTCCTCATCATCTTTTTCATCCAATGAGCTCAAAGTTTCATCAATTTCTTCTTCCATAGCTTCCTGCAAAATATTAGTCTCTTCTTGGACAGCGGAGACTTTCTCAATAAATGCATTAATATAGTAATTGTATTCATAATTTTCATAGCAATATCTAAGTATAGCAAGATTTTCAGGCCTATAAACATCATCATCTAAAGCTTCATACTTTTCAAACAAAGATTCAATTTCATAAGCAGCCTTAAAAGCAACAAATTCTTCTATTTGTTCCACATCATAGTAATCATATATACCATTTGAAAGTGCGTTATATCGACTAGAGGGGGTGAATAGGCGATTTTTATGAAATTCTTCACTGAGGAATTTGCCGATGAGGAAATTCCTTAGCGAAGAACTACTAGCAGCGGAATAAGTACTCAAAAGTAAACATAACAGAATACAAGCATAGTCATCATGACGAAATGAAGACAGGCACAGAGTACAGGAAGCGTAATCACGGGATAACACAGGATGAAGACAAACAGACTGAAGAAATTGAACTGAGGAAATTGAGAAAGTCTTCAGTCAAAGTCTTCAAACACAGATATGAACAAACACACAGCACAGTTATGAGGAAATGAAAGAGTTGAGGAAATAGAACCAGTAAGCTTGGTGAAGACAATGATTTGGTAGACCAGTTCTAACTGCTGTCTCAGTTGTACATCTGGTTGGAGCAGCTGAGTATTTAAACTCGAGGACACACAGTCCCGGACACCCAGTCAAGGACACTTAGGCCAAGACGCCCAGTCCTCACCGTATTCTCCTTGAACTAAGGTCACACAGACCTCGTCCAATCACTCGTGGTAAGTCTTCAGGCGACTTCCAAACCTTCACAAACTTGGTCACTCGGCGATCCACAATACCTCTTGGATGATCTAGACCATGACGCCTAACCGTCTGGAAGAAGCACAGTCTTCAAAGGTAACAAGCGTCGGATCCACTCGGGATCAATCTCTTCAGTGATGCTCAATCACTTGGGGTTTGTAGGTGTTTGGGTTTTTGGTTTTTCCTCACTTCATGATTTTCGCTCAAAGACCTCGGAGGATGGGTTGCTCTCAAATGACAAGTGTCAGTTTCTCTCGGAGCAGCCAACCAGCTAGTGGTTGTAGGGGGCGGCTATTTATAGCCTAGGGAGCAGCCCGACATGATAAGACATAAATGCCCTTCAATGATATGACCGTTAGGTGGATAGATATTTTGGGACAGCTGGCGCATAGCACAGCAACGGTCGGAATTTTTGAGTAGCAAAATCCTCAGGGCTATCATGTTCCTCACTGTGTAGGCAATCCGCACTGGCGAATTCCTAACTCCTCAGTCAGGACAAATTCCTCAGAGACTAGAAGAACTTCGTCTCTGTCACTGAAGAAATTGACTGAACTGTATGAGATTTCCAATGGCTTCACTCGAAGGGATTGGTAGGTGTAGGATTTGAGTTGAGCATCACATGGAAATTTTTCCTTAGTATTTCCTCGACCCCCTTTAACAGTACGGTGTTTCCTATGACTCAAGAAAGAGAAAATGAAACTACGAAAACAAAAGTCTTCTCGCTTCATGTTCCTCGAAAGAATACAAAGTCTTCAAGGTCACACCAATTTCTTCACTTTCAAAGTCTTCATGAAAGTCTTAAGAAATACCAAAATCTTCAGTCGAAGATGTTCATTTTTAGGGGTCGACTTTTCCTGTAAATATCAAACTCCTCATAGACTTATAGACCTGTGTACACTCACAAACGCATTAGTCCCTTAACCTATAAGTCTTCAGTACACCAAAATCACTAAGGGGCACTAGATGCACTTACACCATTAGCATAAGAAGCTAAGGTTTCATTAACATTAAATTTGCATGAAAAGGGAAGGTGTGGAGCCTTCATCCTAGAGCAACAAGTAATATCATATCTCAAGCATAGTTGCCAAGCATACCAACGCAACATAATAAATTGGTCCCATAATAGTTTCCCTTTTTGTGTCAAGCGATAATCCCTAAAGTATTCACATTGATCCAATGTGTCTCCCATTATAAAGTTGAATGGGGTTTTCTCAGGATTATCAAAGTAGTACTTAATATCTTTCACATAATGAGAATCGAGGGTTTTAGGAGTTACCCATCTCCATGAGTAGCGAGTACATCTAATTTTTTTGGTATTTTGCATTCCATATCCATAACTAAAGATAGAGAACAACTTAGAACAGCAAATAAAAATTACTTAGTGATAAAGCAAACAAGCACACACGAGAATATTCACCCCACGCTATTTGTCCCTAGGCAATCGATAACTAGACCAGTAATCATTATTGCAATTTTATTTGAGGGAGAGGCATAAGCTAACATACTTTCTCTACTTGGATCATATGCACTTATGATTGGAACTCTAGCAAGCATCTGCAACTACTAAAGATTCATTAAGGTAAAACCCAACCATAGCATTAAAGCATCAAGTCCCCTTTATCCCATACGCAAACAACCTACTTACTCGGGTCTGTGCTTCTGTCACTCACGCCACCCACCATAAGCAAATCAGAAGCATATTGCAAACCCTACAGCGGGAATCCCTCACGCTTGCATGACACGGAGAGCACCATAGGACAGCACCAATAATAAAACATACAACTCAAACCAATCTTGATCATCAAATAGCCATTAGGACAAAACAGATCTACTCAAACATCATAGGATAGCCATACATCATTGGAAAATAATATATAGCGTTGAGCACCATGTTTAACTAGAGATTACAGTGGGTAAGAGAGAGGTTACACCGCTGCATAGAGGGGGTAAGAGTTGGTGATGATGGCGGTGAAGTTGTTGGTGAAGATGGCGGTGATGATGATGCCCCCGGCAGCGCTCCGGTGCCACCGGAAGCAAGGGGGGGAGGGGGCCCCTTCTTCTTCTTCTTCCTTGACCTCCTCCCTAGATGGGAGAACGGTTTCCCCTCTGGTCCTTGGCTCCCATGGCGTGGGAGGGGCGAGATCCCCTCCGAGATTGGATCTGTCTCTCTGTCTTTCTCTATTTTTGCGTTCTCTTCTGGCTCTGTTTCACCGTTTCATATATATATGGAGATCCGTAACTCCGATTGGCCTGAAACCTTCGCCGTGATTTTTTTCCGAATATTAGCTTTCTTGCGGCAAAAGAAGAGCGCCAACCGCCTTACGGTGGGCTCACGAGGGTAGGGGCGCACCCTAAGGGGGGAGCCCCCCTGCCTCGTGACCACCTCGGGCACTGGTTCACGTTGATTTTCCTTCCGAATTTTCCAAATTTTCCAAAAATAAGCTCCGTCAGTTTTTATCCCGTTTGGACTCCGTTTGATATGGATATTCTGCGAAACCAGAAACATGCAACAGATAGGAACTAGCACTGGGCACTGGATCAATATGTTAGTCCCAAAAATAATATAAAAAGTTGCCAAAAATTATATGAAAGTTGAATAATATTGGCATGGAACAATCAAAAATTATAGATACGATGGAGATGTATCAGCGGTGTGCGGCTTCCTCTGCGCGCTTCTTCTCCGCATCGGCGGCCTCGGCCTCCGCCAGCTTCTTCAGAGCGGCGGCCTCCGCCTTCTTCAAGCGGGCGGCTTCCCGCTCCTCACGCACCTCCCGCGCGTTCCGCTCTGTCGCCTCCCGGAGGTCGGCGGCAGGATCAATCCGTCGGGTGGTGGAGGAGGTCTCCGCCGACTTTATGACGGAGCCGGTGGCCGATTTCTCAAGAGAGAGAGGGGCCCTAAAGTCGGGAAAATAAAGTAAAGGGATTTCAGACAGACTCAATAAAGAAACGTGAAGGTACGAAGGGAGGTAGTACTTACGCTGAAATCAGCTGCGGCATCTTCACCACCTTGTGGAAGCGGTTGGCCTTTGCGGCCGCTTCGTCCTGCTTGGTCGCCGCGGTTGAGCCCTTGGGCTTCTTCGGCCGGCTGCCGAACAGGCTCGTCCCGGACCTGCGCTTCTTGCCGCCGCCTTGAGCGTCCGGCGGGGCTGACGAGCCCGCGCCTGGCTGGCCAGCTCCTGGCTGGTGGTGTGGGGCAACCTCATCATCATCATCAGGCCAGTCCTCGAGACTGGCCCCAAGTCTCGGACCACCTGACGCGCCGCCTCCTCCCTCAGCGTCGTCCTCCAGGGCCGCCGCCCCCAAGTCAGGGTCGTCCACATCACTCTCCGCTCGGTCGGGGAGGAACTCGCGATCCGGACCCACGGTGCCGGCTGCTGGCTGGAGGAGGGGGTTCTTGTTGGGGAACGTAGCAGAAATTCAAAATTTTCCTACGTGTCACCAAGATCTATCTATGGAGAAACCAGCAACGAGGGGAAGGAGAGTGCATCCACATACCCTTGTAGATCGCTATGCGGAAGCGTTCAAGAGAACGGGGTTGAAGGAGTCGTACTCGTCGTGATCCAAATCACCGGAGATCCTAGTGCCGAACGGACGGCACCTCCGTGTTCAACACACGTACAGCCCGGTGACGTCTCCCATGCCTTGTTCTAGCAAGGAGAGAGGGAGAGGTTGAGGAAGACTCCATCCAGCAGCAGCACAACGGCGTGGTGGTGGTGGAGGAGCGTGGTACTCCAGCAGGGCTTCGCCAAGCACCGCAAGAGACGAGGAGGGAGAGGGGTAGGGCTGCGCCAAGAAGGAGAGGAACTCGTGTGTGTTGGGCAGCCCAAACCTCAAGTATATATAGGGGGAGGGGAGGGGCTGCACCCCCATCTAGGTTTCCACCCCTAGGGGTGGCGGCCAGCCCTAGATCCCATCTAGGGGGGCGGCCAAGGGGGGAAAGAGGGAGGCGCACCACTAGGTGGGCCTTAGGCCCATCTGAGCCTAGGGTTTGCCCCCTTCCACTCTCCCTTGCGCCTTGGGCCTTGGTGGGGGGGTGCACCAGCCCACCTGGGGCTGGTCCCCTCCCACACTTGGCCTATGCAGCCCTCCGGGGCTGGTGGCCCCACTTGGTGGACCCCCGGGACCATCCCGGTGGTCCTGGTACGTTACCGATAAACCTCGAAACTTTTCCGGCGACCAAAACAGGACTTCCCATATATAAATCTTTACCTCCGGACCATTCCGGAACTCCTCGTGACATCCGGGATCTCATCCGGGACTCCGAACAACATTCGGTAACCACGTATATCTATTCCCTATAACCCTAGCGTCATCGAACCTTAAGTGTGTAGACCCTACGGGTTCGGGAACCATGCAGACATGACCGAGACGTTCTCCGGTCAATAACCAACAGCGGGATCTGGATACCCATGTTGGTTCCCACATGTTCCACGATGATCTCATCGGATGAACCACGATGTCGAGGATTCGATCAATCCCGTATACAATTCCCTTTGTCTAGCGGTACGATACTTGCCCGAGATTCGATCGTCGGTATCCCGATACCTTGTTCAATCTCGTTACCGGCAAGTCTCTTTACTCGTTCCGTAACACATCATCCCGTGATCAACTCATTGATCACATTGTGCACATTATGATGATGTCCTACCGAGTGGGCCCAGAGATACCTCTCCGTCACACGGAGTGACAAATCCCAGTCTCGATTCGTGCCAACCCAACAGACACTTTCGGAGATACCTGTAGTGTACCTTTATAGCCACCCAATTACGTTGTGACGTTTGGCACACCCAAAGTATTCCTACGGTATCCGGGAGTTGCACAATCTCATGGTCTAAGGAAATGATACTTGACATTAGAAAAGCTTTAGCATGCGAACTACACGATCTTGTGCTGTGCTTAGGATTGGGTCTTGTCCATCACATCATTCTCCTAATGATTGTGATCCCGTCATCAACGACATCCAATGTCCATGGTCAGGAAACCGTAACCATCTATTGATCAACGAGCTAGTCAACTAGAGGCTTACTAGGGACATGGTGTTGTCTATGTATCCACACATGTATCTGAGTTTCCTATCAATACAATTCTAGCATGGATAATAAACGATTATCATGAACAAGGAAATATAATAATAATCAATTTATTATTGCCTCTAGGGCATATTTCCAACAGTCTCCCACTTGCACTAGAGTCAATAATCTAGTTCACATCGCCATGTGATTAACACTCACAGGTCACATCGCCATGTGACCAACATCCAAAGAGTTTACTAGTGTCGCTAAACTAGTTCACATCATCATGTGATTAAGACTCAATGAGTTCTGGGGTTTGATCATGTTTTGCTTGTGAGAGAGGTTTTAGTCAACGGGTCTGCAACAATCAGATCCGTATGTACTTTGCAAATCTCTAGGTCATATTATAAATGCTGCTTCCACGCTCCACTTGGAGCTATTCCAAATGGTTGTTCCACTATACGTATCCGGTTTTCTACTCAGAGTCATTCGGATAGGTGTTAAAGCTTGCATCGATGTAACCTTTTACTCCGAACTCTTTATCACCTCCATAATCGAGAAACATGTCCTTATTACTCCAAGGATAATTTTGACCGCTATCTAGTGATCCACTCCTAGATCACCTTTGTACCCTCTTTCCAGACATGTGGCAAGGCACACATCAGGTGCGGTACTCAGCATGGCATACCGTATAGAGCCTATGACAAAAGCATAGGGGACGACATTCGTCCTTTCTCTTTCTTTTGCCGCGGTCGAGCTTTAAGTCTTAACTTCATACCTTACAACTCAGGCAAGAACTCCTTCTTTGACTGATCCATCTCGAACACCTTCAAGATCATGTCAAG
Organism: Triticum urartu; assembly: GCF_056163025.1. NCBI lineage: Eukaryota > Viridiplantae > Streptophyta > Magnoliopsida > Poales > Poaceae > Triticum > Triticum urartu. The sequence goes on along the minus strand of NC_141876.1, from coordinate 486,362,844 downwards.
GTATGTGCTCATTTGAAAGTACCATTAAGCGTTTTGATCTATCCTTATAGATCTTGATGCTCAATGTTCAAGTAGCTTAATCCAGGCTTTCCATTGAAAAACACTTTCAAATAACCCTATATGCTTTCCAGAAATCCTACGTCATTTCTGATCCATAATATGTCAACAACATATACTCATCAGAAATTCTATAGTGCTCCCACTCACTTCTTTGGAAATACAAGTTTCTCATAAACTTGTATAAACCCAAAATCTTTGATCATCTCATCAAAGCGTACATTCCAACTTCGAGATGCTTACTCCAGTCCTTAGAAGGATTGCTGGAGCTTTGCATACTTATTAGCATCTTTCAGGATTGACAAAACCTTCCGGTTGTATCACATACAACCTTTCCTCAAGAAAATCGTCGAGGAAACAATGTTTTGACATCCTATCTGCAAGATTTCATAAATAATGCAGTAATCGCTAATATAATTCCAACAGACTCTTAGCATCGCTATGAGTGAGAAAGTTTCATCGTAGTCAACTCCTTGAACTTGTCGGAAAACATCTTAACGACAAGTCGAGCTTTCTTAATGGTGATACTTACCATCATTGTCCATCTTCCTTTTAAAATCCATATGTACCTAACAGCCTTACGACCATCAAGTAGTTCTTCCAAAGTCTACACTTTGTTTTCATACATGGATCCTTTCTCGGATTTTATGGCCTCAAGCCATTTATCGGAATTCAGGCCCACCATTGCTTCTCCATAGCTCGTAGGTTCATTGTTGTCTAGCAACATGACTTCCAAGATAGGATTACGTACCACTCTGAAGTAGTACGCATCCTTGTTATCCCACGAGGTTTGGTAGTGACTTGATCTGAAGTTTCATGATCACTATCATAAGCTTCCACTTCAATTGGTGTAGCTGCCACAGGAACAACTCCCTGTGCCCTGCCACACACTAGTTGAAGAGACGGTTCAATAACCTCATCAAGTCTCCACCATCCTCCCACTCAATTCTTTCGAGAGAAACTTTTCCTCGAGAAAGGACCCGATTCTAGAAACAATCCCTTATTGCTTTCGGATCTGAGACAGGAGGTATACCCAACTGTTTTGGGTGTCCTATGAAGATGCATTTATCCGCTTTGGGTTCGAGCTTATCAGCCTGAAACTTTTTCACATAAGCGTCGCAGCCCCAAACTTTTAAGAAATGATAGCTTAGGTTTCTCTAAGCCATAGTTCATACGGTGTCATCTCATCGGAATTACGTGGTGCCCTATTTAAAGTGAATGTGGTTGTCTCTAATGCCTAACCCATAAACTATCATGGTAATTCGATAAGAGACATCATGGTATGCATCATATCCAATAGGGTGCAGTTATGATGTTCGGACACACCATCACACTATGGTGTTCCAAGCTGTATTAGTTGTGAAACAATTTCCACAATGTCTTAATTCTGTGCCAAACTCGTAATTCAGATATTCATCTCTATGATCATATCATAGATATTCTTGTCACGACGATCTTTCAACTTCACCCTGAAATTACTTGAACCTTTCAATAATTCAGACTCGTGATTCATCAAGTAAATATACTCAACATCTACTCAAATCATCTGTGAAGTAAGAACATAACGATATCCACTACACGCCTCAGCACTCATTGGACTGCACACATCAAAATGTATTACTTCCAACAAGTTGCTTTCTAGTTCCATTTTACTGAAAACGAGGCTTTCAGTCATCTTGCCCATGTGGTATGATTTGCATGTCTCAAGTGATTCAAAATCAAGTGAGTCCAAACGGTCCATTTGCATGGAGTTTCTTCATGCATATACACCAATAGACATGGTTCGCATGTCTCAAACTTTTCAAAAACTGAGTGAGCCCAAAGATCCATCAACATGGAGCTTCTTCATGTGTTTTATACCGATATGACTTACGTGGCAGTGCCACAAGTAGGTGGTACTATCATTACTATCTTATATCTTTTGGCATGAACATGTGTATCACTACGATCGAGATTCAATAAACCATTCATTTTAGGTGCAAGACCATTGAAGGTATTATTCAAATAAACAGAGTAACCATTATTCTCCTTAAATGAATAACCATATTGCGATAGACATAATCCAATCATGTATATGCTCAACGCAAACACCAATCTCGATGCTAGAGGGAACGTGCGATGTTTGATCACATCAAGCTTGGAAAAACTTCCAACGCATATTGCCAGCTCACCTTTAGCTAGTCTCCGTTTACTCCGCAGCCTTTTATTTCGAGTTTACTAACATTTAGCAACCGAACCGGTATCTAATACCATGGTGCTACTAGGAGTACTAGTAAAGTACACATTAACACAATGTATATCCAATATACTCCTATCGACCTTGCCAGCCTTCTCATCTACCAAGTATCTAGGGTAATTCTGCTCCAGTGGCTGTTCCCCTTATTACAGAAGCACTTAGTCTCGGGTTTGGGTTCAACCTTGGGTTTCTTCACTAGAGCAGCAGCTGATTTGCCGTTTCATGAAGTATCCCTTCTTGCCCTTGCCCTTCTTGAAACTAGTGGTTTCACCAACCATCAACAATTGATGCTCCTTCTTGATTTCTACTTTTGTGGTGTCAAACATCGCGAATATCTCAAGGATCATCATATATGTCCCTGATATATTATAGTTCATCACGTAGCTCTAGCAGCTTGGTGGTAATGACTTCGGAGAAACATCACTATCTCATCTGGAAGATCAACTCCCACTCGATTCAAATGATTGTTGTACTCAGACAATCTGAGCACAAGCTCAACAATTGAGCTTTCCTCCCTTAGCTTGCAGGCTAAGAAAATCGTCGGAGGTCTTATACCTCTTGATGTGGGCACGAGCCTGAAATCCCAATTTCAGCCCTCGAAACATCTCATATGTTTCGCGACGTTTCAAAACGTCTTCGGTGCCTCAACTCTAAACCGTTTAACTGAACTATCACGTAGTTATCAAAATGTGTATGTCAGATGTTCGCAACATCCACAGACAACGTTCGAGGTTCAGCACACTGAGCGGTGCAATAAGGACATAAGCCTTCTATGAAGCAATGAGGACAATCCTCAGTTTACGGACCTAGTTCGCATAATTGCTACTATCAACTTTCAACTAAAATTTTCTCTATGAACATATCTAAACAGTAGAACTGAAGCGCGAGCTACGACATAATTTGCGAAGACCTTTTGACTATGTTCAGGATATCTAAACAGTAGACCTGAACCTTCATCGTGATTTTTTTCTGAATATTAGCTTTCTTGCGGCAAAAGAAGAGTGCCAACCGCCTTACGGTGGGCTCACGAGGGTAGGGGCGCACCCTAAGGGGGGCGCCCCCTGCCTCGTGACCACCTCGGGCACTGGTTCGTGTTGATTTTCCTTCCAAATTTTCCATATTTTCCAAAAACAAGCTCCGTCAGTTTTTATCCCGTTTGGACTCCGTTTGATATGGATATTCTGCGAAACCAGAAATATGCAACACACAGGAACTAACACTGGGCACTGGATCAATATGTTAGTCCCAAAAATAATATAAAAAGTTGCCAAAAATTATATGAAAGTTGAATAATATTGGCATGGAACTATCGAAAATTATAGATACGATGGAGACGTATCAGCGGTGTGAGGCTTCCTCTGCGCGCTTCTTCTCCGCATCGGCGGCCTCGGCCTCCGCCAGCTTCTTCAGAGCGGCGGCCTCCGCCTTCTTCAAGCGGGCGGCTTCCCGCTCCTCACGCACCTCCCGCGCGTTCCGCTCTATCGCCTCCCGGAGGTCGGCGGCGGGATCAATCCGCCGGGTGGTGGAGGAGGTCTCCGCCGACTTTATGACGGAGCCGGCGGCCGATTTCTCAAGAGAGAGAGAGGGGCCCTAAAGTCGGGAAAATAAAGTAAAGGGATTTCAGACAGACTCAATAAAGAAACGTGAAGGTACGAAGGGAGGTAGTACTTACGCCGAAATCAGCTGCGGCATCTTCACCACCTTGCGGAAGCGGTTGGCCTTTGCGGCCGCTTCGTCCCGCTTGGTCGCCGCGGTTGAGCCCTTGGGCTTCTTCGGCCGGCTGCCAAACAGGCTCGTCCCGGCCCTGCGCTTCTTGCCACCTCCTTGAGCGTCTGGCGGGGCTGACGAGCCCGTGCCTGGCTGGCCGGCTCCTGGCTGGTGGCGTGGGGCAACCTCCTCGTCATCATCAGGCCAGTCCTCGAGACTGGCCCCAAGTCTCGGACCACCTGACGCGCCGCCTCCTCCCTCAGCGTCGTCCTCCAGGGCCGCCGCCCCCAAGTCAGGGTCGTCCACATCACTCTCCGCTCGGTCGGGGAGGAACTCGCGATCCGGCCCCACGGTGCCGGCTGCTGGCTGGAGGAGGGGGTTCTTGTTGGGGAACGTAGCAGAAATTCAAAATTTTCCTACGTGTCACCAAGATCTATCTATGGAGAAACCAGCAACGAGGGGAAGGAGAGTGCATCCACATACCCTTGTAGATCGCTATGCGGAAGCGTTCAAGAGAACGGGGTTGAAGGAGTCGTACTCATCGTGATCCAAATCACCGGAGATCCTAGTGTCGAACGGACGGCACTTCCGTGTTCAACACACGTACAGCCCGGTGACGTCTCCCATGCCTTGATCCAGCAAGGAGAGAGGGACAGGTTGAGGAAGACTCCATCCAGCAGCAACACAACGGCGTGGTGGTGGTGGAGGAGCGTGGTACTCCAGCAGGGCTTCGCCAAGCACCGCAAGAGACGAGGAGGGAGAGGGGTAGGGCTGCGCCAAGAAGGAGAGGAACTCGTGTGTGTTGGGCAGCCCAAACCTCAAGTATATATAGGGGGGAGGGGCTGCACCCCCATCTAGGTTTCCACCCCTAGGGGTGGCGGCCAGCCCTAGATCCCATCTAGGGGGGCGGCCAAGGGGGGGAGAGGGAGGCGCACCACTAGGTGGGCCTTAGGCCCATCTGAGCCTAGGGTTTGCCCCCTTCCACTCTCCCTTGCGCCTTGGGCCTTGGTGGGGGGCACACCAGCCCACCTGGGGCTGGTCCCCTCCCACACTTGGCCTATGCAGCCCTCCGGGGCTGGTGGCCCCACTTGGTGGACCCCCGGGACCCTCCCGGTGGTCCCGATACGTTACCGATAAACCCCGAAACTTTTCCGGCGACCAAAACAGGACTTCCCATATATAAATCTTTACCTCCGGACCATTCCGGAACTCCTCGTGACGTCCGGGATCTCATCCGAACTCCGAACAACATTCGGTAACCACGTATATCTATTCCCTATAACCCTAGCGTCATCGAACCTTAAGTGTGTAGACCCTACGGGTTCGGGAACCATGCAGACATGACCGAGACGTTCTCCGGTCAATAACCAACAGCGGGATCTGGATACCCATGTTGGTTCCCACATGTTCCACGATGATCTCATCGGATGAACCACGATGTCGAGGATTCGATCAATCCCGTATACAACTCCCTTTGTCTAGCGGTACGATACTTGCCCGAGATTCGATCGTCGGTATCCCGATACCTTGTTCAATCTCGTTACCGGCAAGTCTCTTTACTCGTTCCGTAACACATCATCCCGTGATCAACTCATTGATCACATTGTGCACATTATGATGATGTCCTACCGAGTGGGCCCAGAGATACCTCTCCGTCACACGGAGTGACAAATCCCAGTCTCGATTCGTGCCAACCCAACAGACACTTTCGGAGATACCTGTAGTGTACCTTTATAGCCACCCAATTACGTTGTGACGTTTGGCACACCCAAAGTATTCCTACGGTATCCGGGAGTTGCACAATCTCATGGTCTAAGGAAATGATACTTGACATTAGAAAAGCTTTAGCATGCGAACTACACGATCTTGTGCTGTGCTTAGGATTGGGTCTTGTCCATCACATCATTCTCCTAATGATTGTGATCCCGTCATCAACGACATCCAATGTCCATGGTCAGGAAACCGTAACCATCTATTGATCAACGAGCTAGTCAACTAGAGGCTTACTAGGGACATGGTGTTGTCTATGTATCCACACATGTATCTGAGTTTCCTATCAATACAATTCTAGCATGGATAATAAACGATTATCATGAACAAGGAAATATAATAATAATCAATTTATTATTGCCTCTAGGGCATATTTCCAACAGTTCTGACCAAAGCCGACTGGTCAGAACGAGCAAGATGGACTCGGAGTAAAGATGTCAGGAGAATCGAAGAAAAAGAGAGAAGGAAAACAACTCACCAGAGGCGGAGGGGCAGCACATGAATACGGCTCCTTGCCGAACTGCCACTCTTCGTTGAGGTCGCAGCTCGCAAGATAGTTCACCATGTAGGCTACCTCCTCGTGAGGCATCTCCTTGGTGCACATTTGGCTCGGGTCTGGGTGCCCGCTCATCTGGTAGATCATGTGGGGGCGACTTTGGAGGGGCAGCACTCGGCGCGCCACGAAGGCGGCCAGCAAGTCCGGCCCCGTCAGGCTCTCCAACTGCGCTAGTACTCGAAGCCGCGCAACGGCGCCGGCTCCTGCAGGCGTCAGCGACCGGGCCCGGTCCGACCAGTTGGGCTGTCTCCCAGCCAGCGGGCCGGCCACGTAGGCCGGCAGGTTGACCCAATCACCCTTCGCGGAGACGTTCTTCGCGTAGAAGTACGACCGCTGCCACATCTTCACCGACTTGATCAGTCTGATGGAGGGAAATGGGTTGTTGGCCCCTGACCTCCGCACGGCGATGAACGCACCGCACTGAGCCGGCACGCCCGCGGCTTGGGTGCCGAGCTTGGAGAAGAAGAACTCCCCCAAAGCTCGATGGTGGGGAGAACGCCGATGAAGCCTTTGCATAGGGTGACGAAGGCGGACAGTAGCACCACCGTGTTGGGGGTGAGGTGGTGCGGCTGGAGTCCGTAGAACTCGAGGAAGGAGTGGAAGAAGTTGCTCGCCAGCAGGCCTAGGCCGCGCAGGCAGTGCGAGCGGAAGACGACCCGCTCGCCCTCCTGCGGCGCCGGTGAAATTTCTCCCCTCCGCGCGAGGCGGACCCTCACGAGGTCCTCGCCGAGCAATCAACGCGTCTTGCAGAGGAAGTCGATGTGATCCTCGTGGACCTCCGAACCATCCCAGGTACCGGAGTGTGCCGTCGGGGGCGTGACGGCGGAGGAAGAGCTCATTGTGAGCGGACCGCCGCAACGTTCGATGAGGCTCGAGGAGTAGAGAGAGAGAAGAAGGAGAGGAAGAAGTGGGGAGGCGGGGCACGCGTGCTCCGCCGTTTCCCCTCCTCCCCCTACTTATAGCCCAGTGGGCTGCGAAGCCGAGGGGGCGGTTGTGGGATTTACTGCGCCCACTACCCCACGCCCCTCGCGTTTATCACGCAAAGTTACTGCGCACGGTAACTCCATGGGAACCTCAACCGTCCCCCACGGCCGCAGCGGATCCACTCGCGTGCCGAGGCGTGGTAGTGGCGGGACCCCGCCTGTGGACATGTCCCATTTCGCGAACGGGTAGGCAGGCTGGCCCGGCCACTGGTTGCCACGTGGTGGGCATGAAGTGGGTGGTGGCCAGGAAGCTTAGCTTGTACGCCACTGAGCCCCCGCCAGGGGATTCAAAAGTATTTCTTGGACGAGTCAAAGTCATGCGACTCCGACTCCTACTAGTCGGCCCGGCAGAGTCAAGCAGAATCCCCACCTCAAGTACTCGAAGAATGAAGCTACTGAGGCTCCTCGGCTGGATGTCCATGGCGCCTCATCAGCTTCGGGGACTACTGTCGGAGCAATGGGCCACGGGTAGGCTAACCCGAGGCCCATAACCTTTTAAGACATCGGGGCTGACTGCGCCCCTCAAGACAACGGACGGAGAGCCGACTTCAGGAGGGCGGCTGGAGGAACAGCCGGCAGCCCATATGCGTCCAAGCCCTAGAGACGAGATCAAGACCGGCCGACTCCGACTGGCGGCTTCTAGAGAAGCCGGCCATGGGGAGTCGACCCTCGACACCAGCAAGCCCATGCCCTCACCAGGGGGGATGGGACAGGGAGTGGCGACAGTAAAGCCCAGTCCCTCCCCTTTTCCGGGGGATGGCCAGGGCACAGTGCATTGTACCAGCGGAGATCTCCGTCTGGCGCAGCACTGTTGCCATGCCATCCCTGACGTCAGCAACAGTGGGCGGAGTCCTGTACCCACGACGGTCTGACAGTACGATCCACGGAAGACGGGCCCTACCAGTCAGTGAGAGTCTGGAAGACGGCAAGGGCGCCACCAGTCGGACCCGTAGGGAGCCGGCCCGCTGAAGTCGGCCTGCCCCTCCCATGGGTCCCACGCGCCATTAACCAGACGAGACGGGGAGTGGCTACAGTAATCGCCTACCAGGCGGCAGGCCTGTAGCCACGACCCCATGACCAAGCCCGCGTCATTAGAGGCACGGCTACAGTAATCAGCAGCCGGTAGGACCCGCCAGTGGCGGGTGCGGCCTGTTGGCTCCGTACCAGACCAGTCGGCTGGGCCCACCAATCGGTGGGCCCCAGCAGTCGGCCGAAGGGGCCGCAGGCAAAGAGACTGACAGCTGGGCCCTATGTCCATACAGTTTACCATTGTACCCCTGGGGGGTAGGCTTATATAAACCCCCCAGGACACCCATGCAAAGGGTTCCGATTCATTAGAACTAGACCAGACCTTAGAGAAAGGAGAGAGCTAGCCCTGCCTTCTCTTGTCCACAGATACAGCTCGAGGAGCGCCTTTGTACTCACTTTGCCTTAGTGATCATGCGGAGACCCCGCAGAGCAGGACTAGGGGTGTTATCTCCTAGGAGAGCCCTGAACCTGGGTAAAGTACGTCGGCGTTCGTGTCTACGCCTCATCCCGTTTCCAGGCACCGGCGACGTTCTACTCGCCCCCACCATGATAAGCCATCCATTGGCATATGTCGCACCCAACCCCCGACAGTATATGTTTCCACAATGCCCCGATGGGTTGAACCTATGCCTTCCTTAATATGTGTGAACTCGAAAGTTTTGACAAGTTATACTCTTCTGGTATTTTGCTAGATAAAATTTCAACACTACAACTTCATCGAACGCGAGAAGTGAATGGAAGGTTATACATTGAAGAAGTGGGAGTCGACCTTGAACTTTGTGTTCATGTCCATGGACCCGATGTGGAACTTATCATGGAAGCTTCTTGAAAAACTTTTAATTAGTTGGATAATTCTTCCGGTGTCTTTGAATTGGATCCCTTGCAACTATGGTTTCGGCCATATTGATATTCCTTGATTCCTTTTCTCGGACAAGTTAAAGTACTTGTATTTTGCAGATCAATACACTTGTCAAACCTCTATTTTGCTCTACCTCCGAGTATTACCCTCTGGTATCTTGATAATATCATCGAACGATGTTGCTTATTATGAGCCTTCATCGAGTATTATTCCTCATCGATTCCAATGTTTCCTGGTTCCGAGTTGTTAGTCACTCGAGGACACCGATAACTGAATCGGGTCCGCACCACGATTAAACAACTCTAAGTAATCTCCTTTATTCATGAGTTTGTACTCGAGCATGTTAATCCTAGCCTGATCGGCTATCACATTGGGCTAATTTTTAACTGTGCTACCTGGTCCTGCTTCACGGAGCACAAATTTCGACAGTGAGCTAATCTTACGTCAATCTTCATTGTCATATCATTTCTCCTTGAATAGCAAACTTGATTTCGAGTATGTTTCATACCCATGGTTCTGATAACTTTCGCTTCACCCTTCCTTTTCCTTGATGTCATCGATGATCGATTATATCCTCATGAAACCCCTCGACAAGAGTGTCGTGATCATCATCAACATTTTGACCCCTTCCAGGATATCAATTTAATTCATGATGAGAAGTACCATCCTTGCCCTCAATGATTTGTGTTTTCATCGACCACTTTATTGCCTTCCATTCAACACAAACTTGTTCGTGTTTCTAGCAACCCTATTGCTTTCAAGTTAATGGTCGATATTTCATTCTTAGACTATTGGTTATTAAATCACCTTTCTAACATTGATCATGCTACCTAAGACCATATTTTGGGTGCACTTTTCAACCAATGCTTAATTGTGTATGTTTTTCTCGAGCATACATCCTTATATCATTTGATCCAACAAATGTTATCTCCTTGTTCACATAAGTGTGGAAATCCATCTTTTGAAAATCTCAACGAATTGTCGTTGAGTTCGTCAGCCGCCTCTTCATCCTCTCCTTGGTTTTAATGATGAACTCTTGTTTCGGAACTTGTTTCCATTGTTCATTTTCGAGAATCTAACAATGTCATATCGTCAATTTGTGTTGCACCTTTCCTTCTCAGGCATCCTGAGTCTGAGGTATCCTGCCACCTATCAGAACTGAATCTCGGACTGATATGATGGTTGGAACATATTTCCAAGAGTTATAAGGATGATCTTTATATGACCCGGTAAGGTGGTGTCATACCTAGCCCACCTGGACGGAGGCCCTATTGTTATAAATCCCTTTAGAAATGGTATCCATTCTTCCATGAGGAAACTATAAGACTTATTCTATAAGTTGTTCCTGATGAATCCTTCGTGTATCCAAAGTACAACCTTTGCTTGAAGACCATGTCAATGCTATCTCGAAGCATGTCTACGGTACTCCGATTTTCAACAAGAACATTTGAAGCCCAATGCTAAATGTTTCCTGCTCAATTATCCAAACACCGCTGTATGGGTAATGTCATGAAATTTCTCTCCCCTACCTAAAGAGTTTTCTACATTATATCCTGTCATGGATATCATGCTCTGCTTGTCCTTGGGAAGGGTATACCCCTGGTATATGTGTCAAACACTTTTTCCTTTCCATTGTTCTGTTTGATCTGATGATCACATTTTCCTTCCATTGATTTGTTTAACCCTCCTTGTGATCTATATGTTCTAAGCAGTAATATTCTCTGCTTATGTAAACACCTTGGTGTACAACTGTGTCAGTAAGACTGTGTTACTATTGTTGATGACATTTCGGTAACCACCGATGGACGAGAACTTTGCCTATTGGTCCGCCTCGTTTCAACGAGCAGGAAAATAGTTCTCTTTGTTCCTCGCCCTTGGTACCAACGATGCTGCCAACATAACTGGTCGGTTATTCTCTGACATGCCTTGCTTCCATGATCATGCAAGACGTCACCCCTCTTCCTACTTTTAACCCACATGGTGGGCCCATAACCCATAGTTCCACATTATCGAAACCTGACTCTCCTGTACACCCCCTGTTCCCAAGGTTGTTCCTCGCGCGTGGCCTTGTATGTAATTCACGGGCCACCTTCCTAGTGATCTATTTTCGTAACAGACGCAATACTTAATCTCGTTGCTCTGGACCCCTTTCGCACTTGTTTTCAGACATCGAACCATTGCCTATCCATTTGAAACTTCTCATGGTACCTTCTTACTTTGCACTCGATATCTTCTTAAGTTTCAATTCGAGAGATACTTATGCTTTTTCTCCCGAGTTAACCGTTTGATGCTCAATCCTGTTAGAATCCGTCCTTATAGAGTTTTCCCCTCTTAACCTTCCGTAAGTACGGTGAAGATCCTGAAGGAAGGACGGCAACTTCATCATGATGACCTGGAGAAGAGGAATAAAGGCATCAACTTAATGGATCAACCTCTTCGAGAAGAGTAACCAAGGCCGAGAAGATCCGTTAGAATTTCGTAACTAAACCTTCCCCCTTTTCACTACCTCTTAAATCTCGGGACGAGATTTCTTGTAGTGGAGGAGAATTGTGATGCCCGGATAATTAGGCTACAGTAATCCCACGTTAATGATGCCATGTCACCTCGATTATTGTTGCTAATCTCGCGTTAGTTCGAAACTGGTTCGAATTCAAATTCAAAATCAAGCAAACAATAAAATATTTTCAAATATTAAAACTAAAATGTTGGGGTGTTGCCAAATAATGCATAGGTAATTATTGTGGAGAAACCCCAATTTTATAAAAGGTTTAAGTGCACTAAAATATTTAAAACAGCAGCAAAACAATTAACTAACTACCCTTTTCAATTTGATAAAATATTAAACTATTTGTTTTATTGCCAAAAACTTATGGGGCAGTGGCATACTTATTAAAACTAAATTAGGAACCAGTGGTGCAGTTTATAAAACCAAATTCAAAAGGAAACTAGAATAAAAATAGTAAAACAAAAATATAAAATAAAACAAAAATAAAATAAAAGGAAAACAGCTTTACCCCCCCCCCTCCGACTGGGCCTTGGCCCAGTTGGTCGTGTGGCCGAGTGGCCTGCCGGCCCACCCCCTGGCCTACTTAGGCCACCCCCACTCCCGAAACCCTAGTCCACCCACTACCCCACTCCCCCCCTCTCTCCCCTGTTCCCGCCTGGATCGGGATCGGGCAACCCCCATCACCCTTCCCGCCCGATCTCGCACCGCCCTGCGCCCCCGACGACGGTGCCTCCTCCCCGGAGCCCCCGCTAGCCGACGCCTCGCTGTCCCAGCGGTGTTCGCCGCTGCTTCCCGCGGCCCCTGTGAGCACAACCGCGCGCACGACCTCGACGCCGCCACAGACCACCGTCGCCGCTCATCACTCGCCAGAGCTCCTCCGCCGTCGCCAACACCGCTCGGTGCCGCCCTCCCCACCGGACCTCCCCGTCTCCTCCCCGAACGGCTTCTCCGAGCCTCGCTGCCCCCTCTCCTCGTCCACGCCGGTGAGGCCCCAGCCTCTCCCTCCTCTGCCTCGTTCGGTCACTGCGTCGACCGTTGCCCCATGTCCCGTGCCCCTCGTCGATGTCGCCCGACCCGCGCGTCGGCCGCGCCCGGGACCCATTGGCCGCGTTCCCCTCACCCGCGTCGTGCCCTTCGCCTGCAACCTCGCTGCTGGCCGCCGCTGCCTCTCGACGCATTGTGGCCACCGCGTGCCTGCCTGCGTGTGTGCTCGCGCTCACAGTCCCCGCGCGCCCCCGCGAGCACCTGGCAGCGCGCCTCGCATCATGGCCACTCCCACGCCTCCATCTCGCCGGCGCTAGTGCCTTTGCTGCTCGCGCCCCCTGCAACCACCGCTCGTGACCGAGGCCGCCGCCGCTGCCCGCTGCTCCACCTCGCCCGCTGGCCGCCTCTGCCCGCCGGCGTCGTCGCCTCCGCCCGCCTGTGCCACGTTCCGCTCGCGCCCGCAAGCCACGCCTACCCCATGCCCTGTCATGACGCGCCGACCGTGCCTCCCCGGCAGCCCCTGTCACTCCGCTCACCGGCCCTTGCTGCTGCTGGACCAGCAGCGGCCGCGTCCACAGCCGCCGGCGCCGGACCCCAGCGCCCGCGCGCCCCCTTTCCCCCGTAGGTCTGCTAGCCGCGGCGCATGGCGGGTGCTCCTGCCCGCGCCTGGTAGCCCGTCCCATTTGGCCTCCTATGCCTATGACAATGGGGCCCCACCCCCCAGAACGTATAAAAAAGAAAAGAAAAAGAATTTTAAAAATATTGATTAATTAATTAATTAAAGAATTAATTAACTTAATTAAAGAATTAATTAACTTAATTAATTTGATTAATTAAGCTAACCAATTAACTAAACTAATTAACTTTGTTTAATTAACCTACTAATTAAACAGCCTATGACATGCGGACACCACACGTCAGTTTGACCAGTCAACACCCCTGTTGACTGCTGATGTCAGCAAACACTATTCTGGATAATATTGAATTAAATTAATTAAATATATCCTAAAATTGATTTAAATCTTTTAAAATCAATATAAAATAAACTGTAGCTCGGATGCAAATACTTGCTACATGAAAGTTGCTCAGAACGACGAGACGAATCCGAATACACTCTCCGTTCGTCCGCCAAACATCCCTAGCATAGCAAACACGCAACTTTCCTCCTTTGATTCATCTGTCCGAAAATGCGAAACACTGGGAAATACTTTCCCGGATGTTTCCCCCCTTCGCCGGTATCACCCAGTACTGTGTTAGGCCACCTCTAGCACCGCGCATTGCCACATTATGTTTTGTGTTACTCTGATTGCTCTGTTATTTATTGTGTTCCCCCTCTGTTACTTCTTTCCGGTAGACCCCGAGACTGCCGGCAACCCCCTAGTTTGACTACGATGTTGACGACACGTCCTTCTTGCCAGAGCAACCAGGCAAGCCCCCCCCCCCCTTTGATCACCAGATATCGCCTATTCTTCTCTCTACTGCTTGCATTAGAATAGTGTAGCATGTTACTGCTTTCCGTTATCCTATCCTGATGCATAGCCTGTCCTTGCTACTACTGTTGTTACCTTTACCTGCAATCCTAATGCTTAGTATAGGATGCTAGTTTATCATCAGTGGCCCTACATTCTTGTCCGTCTGCCATGCTATATTATTGGGCCGTGATCACTCGGGAGGTGATCACGGGTATATACTTATACATATATACGTACTATACAGGTGGTGACTAAAGTTGGGTCGGCTCGTTGAGTACCCGCAAGTGATTCTGATGTGGGGGCTGAAGGGGCAGGTGGCTCCATCCAGGTAGTGGTGAGCCTGAGTTCCCGACGGCCCCGACTGTTACTTTGTGGTGAAGCGACAGGGCAGGTTGCTGCCACCTAGGAGAGGTGGGACTGGCCCTGGTCGGCGTTCGCGGATACTTCAATTAACATGCTTAACGAGATCTTGGTATTTGATCTGAGTCTAGCCACTAGCCTATACGCACTAACCAACTACGCGGGAACAGTTATGGGCACTCGGCGTCGTGGTATCAGCCGAAGCCTTCGTGACGTCAGCGACTGAGCGGCGTGCGCCGGGTTGGACCGCGTAACGCAACTTCCTTTGTAATGGAGGTTGCTAGGTCTGCTCTCCAGCCGCCCTCGCGACATGCAGGTGTGCAATGGGCGATGGGCCCAGACCCCTGCGCCATAGGATTTAGACTGGCGTGCTGACCTCTCTGTTGTGCCTAGGTAGGGCTGCGACGTGTTGATCTTCCGAGGCCGGGCATGACCCAGGGAAGTGTGTCCGGACAAAGGGGATCGAGCGTGTTGGGAAATGTGGTGCACCCGTGCAGGGAAGTTAATCTATTCGAATAGTCGTGATCTTCGGTAATAGGAAGACTTGGAGTTGTACCTTGACCTTATGACAACTAGAACCAGATACTTAATAAAACACACCCTTCCAAGTGCCAGATACAACCGGTGATCGCTCTCTCACAGGGCAACGAGGGGAGGATCATCGGTTAGGATTATGCTATGCGATGCTACTTGGTGAACTTACCATCTACTCTCTTCTACATGCTGCAAGATGGAGGTGGCCAGAAGCGTAGTCTTCGGTAAGGACTAGTTATCCCCCTCTTATTCCGGCATTCTGTAGTTCAGTCCACATATGATACCCTCATTCCATTTGATACCATTGCATACATATGTAGTGTAGCTCCTTGCTTGCGAGTACTTTGGATGAGTACTCACAGTTGCTTTGCTCCCTCTTTTCCCCCTTTCTATACCCGATTGCTGCGACCAGGCGATGGAGCCCAGGAGCCAGACGCCACCGTCGACGACGACTACTACTACTCGGGAGGTGCCTACTACTACGTACAGCCCGCTGACGACGACCAGGAGTAGTTTAGGAGGATCCCAGGCAGGAGGCCTACGCCTCTTTCGATTGGTATCCCAGTTTGTGCTAGCCTTCTTAAGGCAAACTTGTTTAACTTATGTCTGTACTCAGATATTGTTGCTTCCGCTGACTCATCTATGATCGAGCTCTTGTATTCGAGCCTTCGAGGCCTGTGGCTTGTAATATGATGCGTGTATGACTTATTTTATTTGTAGAGTTGTGTTGTGATATCTTCCCGTGAGTCCCTGATCTTGATCGTACACGTTTGCGTGTATGATTAGTGTACGATTGAATCGGGGGCGTCACACAGATACTTCCAAACAGTTGCAAGTGCCGATGATACCAGTGCAGGAGGCGCAACCGAGCTCAAGTGGGAGCTCGATGAAGATCTTTTCGTTGCTATGTTTCTTTTCCGGTTGATCAGTAGTGGAGCCCGGTTGGGACGATCGGGATCTAGCATTAGGGGTTGTCTTCCTTTATTTTGGTTCCGTAGTCGGACCTTGATTGTACTCTGGATGATGTATGTTTAACTTGTATTTGTGTGAAGTGGTGATTGTAAGCCAACTCTTTATCCCTTTCTTATTCAGTACATGGGATTGTGTGAAGATTACCCCTCTTGCGACAAACCTGCCATGCGGCTATGCCTCTAAGTCGTGCCCCGACACATGGGAGATATAGTCGCATTGTGGGTGTTACAAGTGCATACTCAGGGAGAACACTGATACCTTGAAATTTAGTGAGGGGTCATCTTATAATGCTACCGCCGTACTAAACAAAATAAGATGCATAAAGGATAAACATCACATGCAATCAAAATATGTGACATGATATGGCCATCATCATCTTGTGCCTTTAATCACCATCTCCAAAGCACCGTCATGATCTCCATCGTCACCAGCATGACACCTTGATCTCCATCGTAGCATCGTTGTCGTCTCGCCAATTGTTGCTTCCACGACTATCGCTACCGCTTAGTGATAAAGTAAAGCAATTACATGGCGGTTGCATTTCATACAATAAAGCGACAACCATAAGGCTCCTGCCAGTTGCCGATAACTTTTACAAAACATGATCATCTCATACAACAATTTATATCTCATCACGTCTTGACCATATCACATCACAACATGCCCTGCAAAAACAAGTTAGACATCCTCTACTTTGTTGTTGCAAGTTTTACGTGGCTGCTACGAGCTTCTAGCAAGAACAGTTCTTACCTACGCATCAAAACCACAACGATTTTTTGTCAAGTGTGTTGTTTTAACCTTCAACAAGGACCGGCCATAGTCAAACAAGATTCAACTAAAGTTGGAGAAACAGACACCCACTAGCCACCTGTGTGCGAAGCACGTCGGTAGAACCAGTCTCATGAACGCGGTCATGTAATGTCAGTCCGAGCTGCTTCATACAACAATACCACCGAATCAAAGTAAGACGTTGGTAAGCAGTATGACTATTATCTCCCACAAGTCATTCTGTTCTACTCGTGCATATAACATCTACGCATAGACCTGACTCGGATGCCACTGTTGGGGAATGCAGTATTTCAATTTTTTTACCTACGATCATAAAGATCTATCTAGGAGATGCATATCAACGAGAGGGGAGAGTGTGTCTACATACCTTCGTAGATCGAAAGCGGAAGTGTTTAATAACGTAGTTGATGTAGTGGAACGTCTTCGCGATCCAACCGATCCAAGCACTGAACGTACTGTTGGAAATATGCCCTAGAGGCAATAATAAATTGGTTATTATTATATTTCCTTGTTCATTATAATCGTTTATTATCCATGCTAGAATTGTATTGATAGGAAACTCAGATACATGTGTGGATACATAGACAACACCATGTCCCTAGTAAGCCTCTAGTTGACTAGCTCGTTGATCAATAGATGGTTACGGTTTCCTGACCATGGACATTGGATGTCGTTGATAACGGGATCACATCATTAGGAGAATGATGTGATGGACGAGACCCAATCCTAAGCCTAGCACAAAGATCGTGTAGTTCGTATGCTAAAGCTTTTCTAATGTCAAGTATCATTTCCTTAGACCATGAGATTGTGCAACTCCCGGATACCGTAGGAGTTCTTTGGATGTGCCAAACGTCACAACGTAACTAGGTGGCTATAAAGGTTCATTACAGGTATCTCCGAAAGTGTCTGTTGGGTTGGCACGAATCGAGACTGGGATTTGTCACTCCGTGTAAACGGAGAGGTATCTCTGGGCCCACTCGGTAGGACATCATCATAATGTGCACAATGTGACCAAGGAGTTGATCACGGGATGATGTGTTATGGAACGAGTAAAGAGACTTGCCGGTAACGAGATTGAACAAGGTATCGGGATACCGACGATCGAATCTCGGGCAAGTATCGTACCGATGGACAAAGGGAATTGTATACGGGATTGATTGAATCCTTGACATCGTGGTTCATCCAATGAGATCATCGTGGAGCATGTGGGAGCCAACATGGGTATCCAGATCCCGCTGTTGGTTATTGACCGGAGAGTTGTCTCGGCCATGTCTGCATGACTCCCGAACCCGTAGGGTCTACACACTTAAGGTTCGATGACGCTAGGGTTATAGGGAATAGATATACGTGGTTACCGAATGTTGTTCGGAGTCCCGGATGAGATCCCGGACATCACGAGGAGTTCCGGAATGGTCCGGAGGTAAAGATTTATATATGGGAAGTCATCATACGGTCACCGGAATAATTCGGGGGTTACCGGTATTGTACCGGGACCACCGGAGGGGTTCCGGGGGTCCACCGGGAGGGTCCACCTGCCCCGGAGGGCCCTATGGGCTGTGTGTGGAGAGGGACCAGCCCCTTAGTGGGCTGGGCACCTCCCCCCTAGGGCCCATGCGCCTAGGGTTTGGGGGAACCCTAAAAGGGGGGCACCCCCCTTGCCTTGGGGGGCAAGGCAACCCCCCTGGCCGCCGCCCCCTCCTCAGATTGGATCTGAGGGGGCCGGCCCCCCTCTCCCTTGCCCCTATATATATGTGTGGGGTGGGAGGGCAGCCGCACCCAAGTTCTGGCGCAGCCCTCCCCCTCTCCCAAGTCCTCCTCTTCTCCCGCGGTGCTTGGCGAAGCCCTGCAGGATTGCCATGCTCCTCCTTCACCACCATGCCGTCGTGCTGCTGCTGGATGGAGTCTTCCCCAACCTCTCCTTCTCCCCTTGCTGGATCAAGGCTTAGGAGACGTCACCGGGCTGCATGTGTGTTGAACGCGGAGGCGCCGTGGTTCGGCGCTTAGATCGGAATCAACCGCGATCTGAATCGCTACGAGTACGACTCCTTCATCCGCGTTCTTGCAACGCTTCTGCTTAGCGATCTACAAGGGTATGTAGATGCACTCTCCTTCCCCTCGTTGCTAGATTACTCCATAGATTGATCTTGGTGGTGCGTAGAAAATTTTAAATTTCTGCTACGATCCCCAATAGTGGCATCATGAGCTAGGTCTATGCGTAGTTTCTATGCATGAGTAGAACACAAAGCAGTTGTGGGCGTCGATATTGTCAATTTACTTGCCGTTACTAGTCTTATCTTGATTCGGCGGCATCGTGGGATGAAGCGGCCCGGACCGACCTTACACGTATGCTTACGTGAGACTGGTTCCACCGACTGACATGCACTAGTTGCATAAGGTGGCTAGCGGGTGTCTGTCTCTCCCACTTTAGTCGGATCGGATTCGATGAAAAGGGTCCTTATGAAGGGTAAATAGAAATTGGCATATCACGTTGTGGTTTTGGCGTATGTAAGAAACGTTCTTGCTAGAAACCTATAGCAGCCACGTAAAAACTTGCAACAACAATTAGAGGACGTCTAACTTGTTTTTGCAGCATGTGCCGTGTGATGTGATATGGCCAAAAGGATGTGATGAATGATATATGTGATGTATGAGATTGATCATGTTCTTGTAATAGGAATCACGACTTGCATGTCGATGAGTATGACAACCAGCAGGAACCATAGGAGTTGTCTTGATTTATTTATGACCTGCGTGTCAACATAAACGTCATGTAATTACTTTACTTTATTGCTAAAGCGTTAGACATAGTAGTAGAAGTAATAGATGAGGAGACAACTTCGAGAAGACACGATGATGGAGATCATGATGATGGAGATCATGGTGTCATGCCGGTGACAACGATGATCATGGAGCCCCGAAGATGGAGATCAAAAGGAGCAAAATGATATTGGCCATATCATGTCACTATTTGATTGCATGTGATGTTTATCATGCTTTACATCTTATTTTCTTAGAACGACGGTAGCTTAAATAAGATGATCCCTCTCTAAAATTTCAAGAAAAGTGTTCCCCCTAACTGTGCACCATTGCGAAGGTTCATCGTTTCGAAGCACCACGTGATGATCGGGTGTGATAGATTCTAACGTTCGAATACAACGGGTGTTGACGAGCCTAGCATGTACAGACATGGCCTCGGGACACATGCGGAACACTTAGGTTGACTTGACGAGCCTAGCATGTACAGACATGGCCTCAGAACACGGAAGACCGATAGGTCGAACATGAGTCGTATAGAAGATACGATCAACATGAGATGTTCACCGTTGATGACTAGTCCGTCTCACGTGATGATCGGACACGGCCTAGTCGATTCGGATCATGTTTCACTTAGATGACTAGAGGGATGTCTATCTGAGTGGGAGTTCATTAAATAATTTGATTAGATGAACTCAATTATCATGAACATAGTTTAAATTATCTTTGCAAATATGTTGTAGATGAATAGGTCACGTTGTAGCTCCCTGTTTCAATACGTTCCTAGAGAAAGACCAAGTTGAAAGATATTGTAAGCAATGATGCGGACTAGGTCCGTAGTCCGAGGAGTGTCCTCGCTACTACACAGAAGGCTTACGTCCTTGATGCACCGCTCGATGTGAAAACCCCTACAACGTCGTCTGTGGATGTTGTGAACACCTGACAGACACATCCTGATGACTACTTGATAGTTCAGTGCACCATACTTTACGGCTTAGAATTGGGATTCCAATGATGTTTTGAACGCCATAGAAAATATGAGATGTTCCAAGAGCTGAAATTGGGATTTCAGGCTCATGCCCGTGTTAAGAGGTGTGAGACCTCTGACAAATTCTTTTGCCAACAAGATGGAGGAGAATAGCTCAGCTAGTGAGCATGTGCTCAGAATGTCTGGGTGCTACAATCACTTAAATCAAGTGGGAGTTAAACTTCCAGATAGGATAGTGATTGATAGAGTTCTCTAGCCACTATCACTAAGCTACTAGATCTTCATGATGAACTATGACATGCAAGGGATGGAGTTGATCCCGGAGCTGTTCGCGGTGCTTAAGACCGCAAAAGGTAGAAATCAAGAAGGAGCATCAAGTGTTGATGGTTTAACAAGACCACTGGTTTCAAGAAGGGCAAGGGCTAGAAGGGAAACTTCATGGATGGCAAACCAGTTGCCGCTCCAGTGAAGGAACCCAAGGTTGAACCCAAACCCGAGACTAAATGCTTCTATTGTAAGGGGAACGGTCACTGGTAGCAGAATTACCCCAAATGCATGGTAGATAAGAAGGCTGGCAACTTCAAAGTATATATGTGTTATTAATGTGTACCTCACTAGTACTCCTGGTAGCACCTGGGTATTGGATACCGGTTCAGTTACTATTATTGGTGACTTGAAGCAAAAGCTACGGACTAAACGGAGACTGGCTAAGGGCAAGGTGACGATGTGTGTTGGAAGTGTTTCCAAAGTTGATGAGATCACCATCGCACGCTCCATCTGCCTTCGGGATTAGTATTGAACCTAGATAAATGTTATCAGGTGTCTACGTTGAGCATGAATATGATTAGATCATGTTCATTGCAATACGGTCATTCATTTAAGTTAGAGAATAATGGTTATTCTGTTTACATGAATGATACCTTTCATGGTCATGCACCCTATGTGAATGGTTCATTGAATCTCGGTTGTGGTAATACACATGTTCACGCCAAAAGATGTAGAGTTAATAATGATAGTACCACTTTCTCGTGGTACAGCCGCTTAGGTCATATTGGCATAAGATGCATGAAGAAACTCCATGTCGATGGATGTTTGGAGTCACTTGATTTTGAATCACTTGACACATGCGAGCCATGCCTCATGGGCAGGATGACTAAGACCCCGTTTTCAGGTACAATGAAATGGGCAAGTGACTTGTTGGAAATCATGCATGCTGATGCGTGTGATCCAATGAGAATTGAAGCGTGCGGTGGATGTCACTATTTTCTCATCTTCACTGACGATTTGGGTAGATATAGGTATATCTACTTAATGAAGCACAAGTCTGAAATGTTTGAAAAGTTCAAGCGATTTCAGAGTGAAGTTAAGAATCATCATAACAATAAGATCATGTTCCTATGATCTGATCAAAAGGGGATTTTCTGAGTTATGAGTTTGGCAATCACTCAAGACATTGTGGAATTGTTTCACAGTTGAAGCCACCTGGAACACCACAAGGTAATAGTGTGTCCGGACGTCGTAATCGAACCCTATGAGATATGGTGCGATCTATGATGTCTCTTACCAATCTACCGTTTTCATTTTGAGGTTATGCGTTAGAGACAGCTGCATTCACTTTAGATAGGACACCATATAAGTCCGTTGAGACGACGCCGTACGAACATTGGTTTGGCAAGAAACCAAAGTTGTCGTTTCTTAATATTTGGGGCTGCGATGCTTAAGGCTTCAGCCGGAGAAGCTCGAACCCAAAGCGGACAAACACATCTTCATAGGATACCCAAGGGTGACAGTTGGGTATACCTTCTATCTTAGATCCGAGGGCAAATTGTTTGTCGCTAAGAACGGGTCCTTTCTTGAGAAGGAGTTTCTCTCGAAAGAATTGAGTGGGAGGAAGATAGAACTTGATGAGGTTGTCGAACCTTTACTTCAACCAGAGAGTGATGCAACACAGAAAGATGTTTTCTGTGGCGCCTACGTCTGTTGAATAGGAAGTTAATGATAATGATCATAAAGCTTCAGATCAAGTTGCTATCGAACCTCGTAGGTCGACAAGGATATGTACTACTCCTAAGTGGTACGGTAATCCTGTCTTAGATATCATGTTGTTAGACAACAATGAACCTACGAGCTATGGAGAAGCGATGGTGGGCCCGTATTCCGACAAATGGTTAGAAGCCATGAAATCCGAGATAGGATCCATATATCAGAACAAAGTATGGACTTTGGTGGACTTGCCCGATGATCGGTAAGACATTGAGATAAATGGATCTTTAAGAAGAAGACGGACGTGGGCGGTAATGTTACCATCTATGAAGCTCGACTTGTGGGAAAGAGTCTTTTCACAAGTTCAAGGAGTTGACTACGATGAGAATTTCTCACCCATAGCGATGCTTAAGTCCGTCGGAATCATGTTAGCATTAGCTGTATTTTTCGATTATGAAATCTGACACATGGATGCCAAAACAAGTTTTCTTACCATTTTTCGTAAGAAAAAGTTGTATGTGATACAATAAAGGGTTTTGTCGATCCTAAGGATGCTAAAAGGTATGCTGGCTCCAGAAATCCTTCTATGGACTAGAGCAAGCATCTCGGAGTCAGAATATATGCTTTGATGGAGTGATCAAAGCTTTTAGGTTTATACAATGTTTGCTAGAAACTTGTATATACAAGAAAGTGAGTGGGAGCACTACAACATTTCTGATAAGTATATGTGGATGACATATTGTTGATTCGAAATGATGTAGAATTTCTGGAAAGCATAAACGGTTGTTTGAAGAGTGTTTTTCAAAGGAAGACCTGGATAAAGATGCTTACATATTGGGCATCAGGATCTATAGAAATAGATCAAGACGCCTGATGATACTTTCAAAGAACACACACCTTGACATGTTTTTGAAGGAGTTCAAAATAGATCAGTCAAAGAAGGGGTTCTTACCTGAGTTGTAAGGTGTGAAGTTGAGTAAGACTCAAAGCTTGACCACGGCAGAAGAAAGAGGAAGGATGAAGGTTGTCCCCTATGCTCTTGTCATAGGCTCTATACAGTATGCCATGCTGAGTACCGCACCTGATGTGTGCCTTGCCACATGTCTGGCAAGAGGGTACAAAGGTGGTCTAGGAGTGGATCACCAGATAGCAGTCAAAATTATCCTTGGAGGAATAAGGAAATGTTTCTCGGTTATGGAGGTGATGAAGAGTTCGACATAAAGAGTTACGTCGATGCAAGCTTAACACCTATCCGGATAGCTCTGAGTAGAGATACCGAATACGTATAATGGAGCAATAATTTGGAATAGCTCCAAGTGGAACGTGGTAGCAGCATCTACGATATGACATAAAGTTTTGCGAAATACATAGGGATCTGAATATGGCAAGACCCGTTGACTACAACCTCTCTCACAAGCATAACATGATCAAACCTAGAACTCTTGGGTGTTTATCACATAGTGATGTGAACTAGATCATTGAGTCTAGTAGACTCTTGGATGTTGGTCACATGGCGATGTGACCTGTGAGTGTTAATCACATGGCGATGTGAACTAGATTATTGACTCTAGTGCAAGTGGGAGACTGTTGGAAATATGCCCTAGAGGCAATAATAAATTGGTTATTATTATATTTCCTTGTTCATGATAATCGTTTATTATCCATGCTAGAATTGTATTGATAGGAAACTCAGATACATGTGTGGATACATAGACAACACCATGTCCCTAGTAAGCCTCTAGTTGACTAGCTCGTTGATCAATAGATGGTTATGGTTTCCTGACCATGGACATTGGATGTCGTTGATAACGGGATCACATCATTAGGAGAATGATGTGATGGACGAGACCCAATCCTAAGCCTAGCACAAAGATCGTGTAGTTCGTATGCTAAAGCTTTTCTAATGTCAAGTATCATTTCCTTAGACCATGAGATTGTGCAACTCCCGGATACCGTAGGAGTGCTTTGGATGTGCCAATCGTCACAACGTAACTAGGTGGCTATAAAGGTTCATTACAGGTATCTCCGAAAGTGTCTGTTGGGTTGGCACGAATCGAGACTGGGATTTGTCACTCCGTGTAAACGGAGAGGTATCTCTGGGCCCACTCGGTAGGACATCATCATAATGTGCACAATGTGACCAAGGAGTTGATCACGGGATGATGTGTTATGGAACGAGTAAAGAGACTTGCCGGTAACGAGATTGAACAAGGTATCGGGATACCGACGATCGAATCTCGGGCAAGTATCGTACCGATGGACAAAGGGAATTGTATACGGGATTGATTGAATCCTTGACATCGTGGTTCATCCAATGAGATCATCGTGGAGCATGTGGGAGCCAACATGGGTATCCAGATCCCGCTGTTGGTTATTGACCGGAGAGTTGTCTCGGCCATGTCTGCATGACTCCCGAACCCGTAGGGTCTACACACTTAAGGTTCGATGACGCTAGGGTTATAGGGAATAGATATACGTGGTTACCGAATGTTGTTCGGAGTCCCGGATGAGATCCCGGATGTCACTAGGAGTTCCGGAATGGTCCGGAGGTAAAGATTTATATATGGGAAGTCATCATACGGTCACCGGAATAATTCGGGGGTTACCGGTATTGTACCGGGACCACCGGAGGGGTTCCGGGGGTCCACCGGGAGGGTCCACCTGCCCCGGAGGGCCCTATGGGATGTGTGTGGAGAGGGACCAGCCCCTTAGTGGGCTGGGCGCCTCCCCCCTAGGGCCCATGCGCCTAGGGTTTGGGGGAACCCTAAAAGGGGGGCGCCCCCCTTGCTTTGGGAGGCAAGGCAACCCCCCTGGCCGCCGCCCCCTCCTCAGATTGGATCTGAGGGGGCCGGCCCCCCTCAACCTTGCCCCTATATATATATGTGGGGGGTGGGAGGTCAGCCGCACCCAAGTTCTGGCGCAGCCCTCCACCTCTCCCAAGTCCTCCTCTTCTCCCGCGGTGCTTGGCGAAGCCCTGCAGGATTGCCACGCTCCTCCTTCACCACCATGCCGTCGTGCTGCTACTGGATGGAGTCTTCCCCAACCTCTCCTTCTCCCTTTGCTGGATCAAGGCGTAGGAGACGTCACCGGGCTGCATGTGTGTTGAACGCGGAGGCGCCGTGGTTCGGCGCTTAGATCGGAATCAACCGCGATCTGAATCGCTACGAGTACGACTCCTTCATCCGCGTTCTTGCAACGCTTCCGCTTAGCGATCTACAAGGGTATGTAGATGCACTCTCCTTCCCCTCGTTGCTAGATTACTCCATAGATTGATCTTGGTGATCCGTAGAAAATTTTAAATTTCTGCTACGATCCCCAACATGTACGGCACCTCCGCGATCAGCACAAGTTCAGCTCGGTGACGTCCCTCGAACCCTTGATCCAGTTGAGGCCGAGGGAGAGTTCCTCAGCACGATGACATGGTGACGGTGATGATGAAGTTTACCGGCGCAGGGCTTCGCCTAAGCACTACGACGATATGACTGAGGTGTGTAATTGTGGAGGGGGGGCACAACACACGGCTAAGAGAAGCTTTGGTGTGCCTTTGGGGTGCCCCCCTCCCATGTATATAAAGGGGGGGAGAGGTGGCCGACCCTAGAGGGGGCGCACCATGGGGGGAGTCCTACTTGGACTCCCGGTCCAAGTAGGATTCGGTCCCCCCCCCTTCCTAGTCCAAGTAGGAGAAGAAGGGAAGGAGGAAAGGAAGAGAAGGAAGGAGGGGGGCGCCGCCCCCTCCCCTTGTCCAATTCCGAATGGGAGGGGGCGCCACCATTGGTCGGCCCTCTCTCTTCTCCACTAAGGCCTAAGATGGCCCATTAACTTCCGGGGCGAGCGGTAACCCCCGGTACTCCAAAACTTATCCGAAACGACCTGAACCATTCCGGTGTCCGAATGTAGCCTTCCAATGTATGAATCTTTATGTCTCGACCATTTTGAGACTCCTTGTCGTGTCCATGATCTCATCCAGGACTCCGAATAAACTTTGGTTCATCAAAACACGAAACTCATAATACAAATTATCATCAAATGTTAAGCGTGCGGACCCTATGGGTTTGAGAACTATGCAGACATGACCGAGACATATCTCCAATCAATAACCAATAGCGGAACCTGGATGCTCATATTGGCTCCTACATATTCTACAAAGATCTTTATCGGTCAAACTGCATAACAACATACGTTGTTCCCTTTGTCATCGGTATGTTACTTGCCCGAGATTCGATCGTCGGTATCATCATACCTAGTTCAATCTCGTCACTGACAAGTCTCTTTACTCGTTCCGTAATGCATCATCCCGTGGCTAACTCATTAGACACATTGCTTGCAAGGCTCATAGTGATGTGCATTACCGAGAGGGCCCAGAGATAACTCTCCGATACATGGAGTGACAAATCGTAATCTCGATCTATGCCAACCCAACAAACACCATTGGAGACACCTGTAGAGCATCTTTATAATCACCCAGTTACGCTGTGACGTTTGATAACACACAAGGTGTTCCTGCGGTATTCGGGAGTTGCATAATCTCATAGTCAGAGGAACATGTATAAGTCATGATGAAAGTAATAGCAATAAAACTAAAGGATCATTATGCTAAGCTAAGGAATGGGTCTTTGATACGCCCATTTTGCATCATGCTTTTGTATCGATATTTATTGCATTATGGGTTGTTATTACACATTATGTCACAATACTTATGCCTATTATCTCTTATTTTACAAGGTTTACATAAAGAGGGAGAATGCTAGCAGCTGGAATTCTGGGCTGGAAAAGGAGCAAATATTAGAGACCTATTCTGCACAGCTCCAAAAGTCCTGAAACTTCACGGAAGTTATTTCCAGAATATATAAAAAATACTGAGCGCAGGAAGTACTAGAGGGGTGTTGAGGCATATCTCTCTCAAGGTAGTTTTGGTGATTGATGACAACATGTTTGCGGACTAATCGTGTGCTTTGAGTAGTTCACAGATTCATCCTTGGCACGAGACGTTTTCTTCCATTCGGAGTGTCATTCAAGACGGTGTAGCTTTTCCGTTTCTCTCTCGGTGGACCAGTTGCGTAGAGGGCATCGTACTATCAAGAGGGGGTCCGCTGGGGTATTGCATGGGTGGAATCAACACGTACACATCAGCTTCTCACCCTCCGAGCTCTTCCACTTCTTGGAAGAGATCTCTCCTCTTTTCTATGTCCTGTCTGGGTTCCAGCTGTAGTACCGCGCAACCCAGCAGTAGTACCGCTGAGGAGCCACAAGCGGCAGTACTGCTCCGCAGCGGTAGTACCGCCCGTGACTCCACAGCAGTAGTACCGCTGGGGTGCCTGGCACCACTGCCTCGTCCTCAGCCTCTATGGAGAGATCCTCTCTCTCTTCTGTGTCCCAGCGGTAGTATTGCACTACCAGCGGTAGTACCGCCGAAGGGTCACAAGCAGCAGTACCGCTCCGCAGCGGTAGTACCGCCCGTGACCCCGCTGTCGTAGTACCGCTGGGCTGTCTGGCTCCTACCGCCTCGACTCGAGGGCTCTTTTTCTCGTGTCGGGTTTTGCGACACTAGTTGTGGTTGTAAATGCGGTAGTACCGTTTCAGGAGCGGTAGTACCGCCCTTACCACCGCGGTAGTACCGCGCTGGGTCCAATTCCCTACTAGTCTTCTCTGCGCGGCAGTACCGCTGGCTGGAGCGGCAGTACCGCTGGGCTAGCGGTAGTACCGCCCCCTCTCAGCGGTAGTACCGCCCTGTGTGGGGCTGGTTGGTGGGGCAACGGTTGGTTTGTTGCCCCCACTATAAAAGGGGGTCCCCTTCTTCTCCTTTGACCCACCTCTTCCCCCTCAAGCTCCATTAATGCTCAAGCTCCATTAAATGCTCCAAGCTCCATTTTCGCCCGATCTATCTCTCTAGCCAATCAAACTTGTTGATTTGCTCGGGAGTGGTTGAGAAGGCCCCGATCTACACTTCCACCAAGGGATTTTCGATTCCCCCACTCACCCCTAGAGGATCTTGTTACTCTTGGGTGTTTGAGCACCCTAGATGGTTGAGGTCGCCACGGAGCCATAGTCCATTGTGGTGAAGCTTCGTGGTTTTGTTGGGAGCCTCCGATTGAGTTGTGGAGATTGCCCCAACCTTGTTTGTAAAGGTTCGGTCGCCGCCTTCAAGGGCACCAATAGTGGAATCACGGCATCTCGCATTGTGTGAGGGCGTGTGGAGAATACGGTGGCCCTAGTGGCTTCTTGGGGAGCATTGTGCCTCCACACCGCTCTAATGGAGACGTACTTCCCCTCAAAAGGAAGGAACTTCGGTAACACATCCTCGTCTTCATCGGATCCACTCTTGGTTATCTCTTACCTTTACTTGTGCAAGCTCTTTAGTGTTACTTCTCTTGCTTGCTTGTATTCTTGTTGTTATTGCATCATATAGGTTGCTCACCTACTTGCACATATAGACAACCTTCTTTGATGCAAAGTTTAATTTGATAAAGAAAAGTTAAAAATTGGTAGTTGCCTATTCACCCCCCCCCTCTAGTCAACCATATCGATCCTTTCAATTGGTATCAGAGCCTCGTCTCTTTATTAAGGATTTTACCATCCAAAGAGTATGGTTGATACCGTAGACGGTGTGGAGGGACACTCCGGTGTGAATCCGACCTTGTCTACGGGCGATGGGGGAACCTCGGTCTCTCGTGAGGAGTTCAATGTGGCCTTGGAGACATTGAAAACCTCCATGACGACCGAGGTGGAAAGCATGTTTACTAAATTTCTTGAGGGGCTTAAACTATCCACCGCACCGTTGAAAGTGGGTGACCCCACCGACAAGGTGACGGATGATATCCCCGACAAGGGGGAAGCTAGTAGTGAAAAGGTGAAAGCACAAGTGCTCCCTAGGTGGTTTTGATAATTGATGACAACATATCTCTTGTTGGACTAACATTTCTATCTAGCATGTTTCAGATAAGTTCAACAATGGAGTGGCATGGATGTGAAAGTGGAACCCTCAAAATGTTAAGGACAAAGGATTGGCTCAAGCTCAAAAGCTCAAGACTCTTCATTTTATATTTTAGTGATCCAAGATCACATTGAGTCTTTAGGAAAAGCCAATACTATCAAGGAGGGATGAGGTGTTGCTTAATGAGCCTCTTGCTTCATGTGCTTAATGATATGCTCCAAAATCCTCAGCTACTTTCCCACTTCCACATATGACCTAAACCCTAAGCCAAACTCGGTCCTACCGATTCTTCCTATCCGGCGCCACCGAGTTTCACTTGTCATAAGCCACTGCCAAACCCTAGCAATTCGGTTCTACCGATAGGGATCTCGGTCTCACCGAGATGGGATTGCAAACTCTCTGTTACCTATTGCAATATTCTCGGTCCCACCGAGATATGCAATCGGTTACACCGAGATTGCAATGTAAATTCAGTGTTTCCTTTTTGTAACTTTTCGGTCTCACCGAAAGATCAAATCGGTCCCACCAAGTTTGCCTGACCAACTCTCTGGTTAGCTAATTACCAAATTCGGTCTCACCGAGTTTGTGTAATTGGTATCACCGAGATTACGTTATGCCCAAACCCTAACCATATCGGTCCTACCGAGTTGCATGTCAGTCCCACCGAAAATCTCTAACGGTCACTAGGTTTACATTTTCGGTCCGACCGAGTTTATTGATTCGGTCCCACCGAGATTGGAAAATTGTGTGTAACGGTTGGATTTTGTGTGGAGGCTATATATATACCCCTCCACCTCCTCTTCATTCGAAGAGAGAGCCATCAGAACACACACACCATTCCAACTCATATGTTCTGAGAGAGAACCACCTACTCATGTGTTGAGACCAAGACATTCCATTCCTACCATATGAATCTTGATCTCTAGCCTTCCCAAGTTGCTTTCCACTCAAATCTTCTTTCCACCAAATCCAAATCCTATGAGAGAGAGTTGAGTGTTGGGGAGACTATCATTTGAAGCACAAGAGCAAGGAGTTCATTACCTACACACCATTTGTTACTTCTTGGAGAGTGGTGTATCCTAGATTGGCTAGGTGTCACTTGGGAGCCTCCGACAAGATTGTGGAGTTGAACCAAGGAGTTTGTAAGGGCAAGGAGATCACCTACTTCGTGAAGATCTACCGCTAGTGAGGCAAGTCCTGTGTGGGCGATGGCCATGGTGGGATAGACAAGGTTGCTTCTTCGTGGACCCTTTGTGGGTGGTTGCTTCTTCGTGGACCCTTCGTGGGTGGAGCCCTGTGTGGACTCGCGCAACCGTTACCCTTGGGTGGAGCCCTGTGTGGACTCGCGCAACCGTTACCCTTTGTGGGTTGAAGTCTCCATCAACGTGGATGTAGGATAGCACCACCTATCCGAACCACGGGAAAAACATCCGTGTCTCAAATTGCGTTTGATCTCTCCAAACCCTTCCCTTTACATTCTTGCAAGTTGCATGCTTTACATTCCGCTGCTTATATACTCTTTGCATGCTTTCTTGATATGTATTGTGTGTGTTGAAATTGTGCCTAAACTCCTCTTAAACCGAAAAAGCTTAAAAAATTGCAGCTTTAGCATTAAGTGTCTAATCACCCCCCTCTAGACACATCTACTTCTAGATCCTACAAAAGGCTCCTTCTTCTAGTGGTAAAAATGGCACCGGCATCTTTGCTCATGTGGAACCACCACTTGTTTATGGTGGACCAGTTCCTTCTACTCATTTGAATCATGCCGGTCCTCCCCCTAAGATTGTGAAAACTGAGGACTTTGATTCTTGGGTTTACCGCTTTAAACGTCATTTAAATCATGTGAACACTAACCTTTGGAGAATCATTGAAGAAGGTTTCCATCCGCATGATCCAAGCAACTTCACTCCTCGAGAAGCCGCGGATAATCAATTCAATGAGAATGCTCTCTTCATCATTCAAGATGCAATTCCACCCGAAGACCTACCTCATCTTCGTCCTTTCGCCTTGGCCAAAGATGCATGGCATTGTGTTGTCTCTCTCTACCGGGGAAGCGCAAGCATTCAACGCTCCAACTATGAAGTGGTGCAAGATGAGGTCGATGAGTTTGCTATGAAAGAAGATGAAGAACCTCGTGAGCTTTATTGGAGAGTAACCAAACTCGCGGTCTCACTACGAGATCACGGGAGCAAGGATACGGATGACAATTGGATCAAGCGCAAATTCCTCAAGGCAATGATGCCCTACCATAAGGCCATGTCCTCCGTCATTCTTCAAAGACCGGACTTCCACACTTTGACCTCAAGCGAAGTGTTGGATGAATTTGTGACCATGAAAATTTTGGACAAGACCGCCGACAATGCGGTGCTCCGTTCTCAACGGTCAAAGAAGCCTAACCTTGCATTGAAGGCCAAGCTCACCGTTGAAGAAGAAGAAGAGGAAGAAGAGGAGAGCAACCCCGAAGATACGAAGTATGCGTATCATGAACACATGGCACTTTCTTCAAGGCAATTTTGGAGCAAGAAAAACTCGAGGCCAAACTTTAGCAAAAACAACTCGAGTGGCACGAAGAGCAAGCAACGTGTAAGGACTTGCTACAATTGCGGCAACGTGAGTCATTTTGTTGCGGAGTGCCCGTATGAGAAGAGGGAAGACAATGGTGGAAAGCTCATCCGAAAGGACAAGGCCAAGTCGTTCCCCAACAAGAGCAACTTCACCAAGAAGACTCCTCCCAATGCATTGGTGGTACAAGAAGAGTACAATGAGGATGATGACGATGATGAAGGTGATGAGTCGGTTTCCATGGCCTCCGTTGCCATTGCGACAACTTCACGGTTGTCTCTCTTCGACTCACCCAATGAGAGCATCACCGCCAAGTGCCTCATGGCTAAAGCCACCAACAAGGTAACCTCCAACATCAAAACTACCATCATTAATCATCCTTCTCCGACAGATAGCATTAATGAACTAGAGGGAGCTAATGTGGAGGCTAATGAGTTTGAGGCCTTTATGGGCAAACTCAAGGGAAAATCCAAGAAGCACTTTGTTGCTCTCTTGGAACAACTTGGTGAAGCCCATGACATGATCGAGGCTCACGAAGACACCATCACTAAGATGGAAGGGCATAGTCGTGACTATGCCGATGAGATTTCGGATCTTTCCAATGCTCTTGAGGAAGAGTGTGGTCTTCGTTTGGCTCTTGAGGAGTCACACAACGTTGATCATGCTAAGTTAAAGAAAGATTATGATCATGTCCTCATTGTTTCTCATGTGCTAAACTCCGAGAAGGCCAAACTTGAAGTTGATCTTGCTAGACTCAAAGAGGAGTTTGATCTACTTGACAAGGCTCACAAGGTCTTGAAGGGTGCTCATGCTAGCCTCAAAGAGTCTCATGATCAACTTCAAGTAAAGCTAACCAAGGAAAAAGCCACTTTCCCTCGTATGATGTTAATTGATAATGCAAATGCTACTGACCCGTGTTGTGAGCATGTGCATCTTGTTGAGGAGAATGCTAAGCTAAAGGGGCAACTTGAGAGAGGTCTTGCGACTTGCATACAAGGCAAGAAGAACCTCAATGATCTCTTGATCAACCAAAAGGGAGTTGTGGCCAAGGAAGGAGTTGGGTACGTGCCCGACTCCAAGAACAAGAAGAAGAATGACAAGACCAAACGACCTCCTCCTCTCATGCAAACCTTTGTGAAGGAGGGAGAGAGTGCCTCCCAGGAGAAGAAGAAGAACAATGCAAAGGGTGGCAATGTCAAGAAGGACAATGCCACCCCTCCCAACAAAGCCGGCGATTTTAATCCTTCTTATGTGTTATGCCGTGCTAGTGATGGGCATGTTTATGCCAAATTTGTTGGTTCTCTTCATGAATACATTGAATGGTCTATTTGGGTTCCAAAGACCCTTGTTACTAACATCAAAGGACCCATTATAAAATGGGTACCTAAAACCAAGCATTAATCTCTTGTAGGTGTTTGCTTCCGGTGGGGGATCATGGTTGCTCGATAGCGGAGCTACAAATCATATGACCGGAAGCAAGGACTTGTTGGTGGACATGCACAAGATTCCATCTATGCCCACCAATGTAGAGTGGGGTGACGCCTCATCCTCCAAGGTATTGGGACTTGGCAAGGTGGTCATCTCTCATGATCTCACGATCGAGAAGGTCATGCTTGTTGAGTCCCTTGCATACAATTTACTTTCCGTTTGTCAACTTGCAATCATGGGCTTTGCCACTTTCTTTGATATCGATACTGTGGCCCTCTTGTGGAGCAAGACTCTTAAAGTAGCCTTTGTTGGGCATGTCGAGAACGGTATATATGTGATTAACTTTTCGGAGCGACCCACTAAGACCGCGACATGCCTAATGGCTAAAGTTTATGTGGGATGGCTTTGGCATCGCCGTTTAGCCCATGTCAATATGAGATATTTGCAAGGTCTCCTCAAGGGGGACCATGTCCGTGGACTAACGAATGTTAGTTTTGCTAAAGATCGTGCTTGCAGTGCTTGTATCGAAGGAAAGCTACATGAGAAGGCTCACCCTCCCATGACTATCGTTTATTCAAAGAGGCCTTTGGAGCTCCTTCACATGGATCTCTTTGGGCCTCCATCCTTCGATAGTCTTGGAGGTAAGTATTGCTTGCTGATTGTGGATGACTACTCAAGGTACACGTGGGTGTTTTTCTTAAAGAGAAAGAGTGAGACCCAACAAACCGTCATTGACTTTGCAAATGAAGAACAACGTCAACACAATGCAAAGATCTTAACAATAAGAAGTGACAACGGCACCGAGTTCAAGAACTACACCTTGGATGAGTTTCTTAGTGATGAGGGGATCAAGCATCAATATTCCGCACCTTACACCCCTCAACAAAACGGTGTTGCGGAGAGGAAGAACCGAACGTTGATGGATGCGGCAAGGACCATGATGGCGGATTTCAAGTCTCCGTACAACTTTTGGGCTGAAGCCATCAACACCGCGTGTCATGCATCCAATCGGCTCTACCTCCGCAAGGGCTTGAACAAGACTCCATATGAGATACTCACCGGTAACAAGCCCAACCTCAAGTACTTCCGGGTATTCGGGTGTAAGTGTTTCATTCTCAAGAAAGGTGTTCGGTTGTTTAATTTGAGGCTAGAGCTTATGAGGGCATATTTGTTGGTTATGCTACAAACTCTCATGCTTACCGTGTCCTCAATAAATCTACGGGACTTATTGAGGAGACGTGTAACGTGGAGTTTGATGAGAATAACGGCTCCCAAGTGGAGCAAAGTGGCACTTGTGATGTAGGTGATGAAATTCCTCCCCAAGCCATAAGAAGAATGGGTGTTGGCTTTATCCTACCCATTGAGGAACCCCTTGTGGCCAAAGGAGAAGGACAAAGCTCCACTCAAGTGGAGCCATCACCAACCCAAGGCCCACACGCTTCCAAAGAACAACATGAAGGCCCTCATCCTCAAGGACATGATCAAGGGCAAGATCACGCTCAAGACGGTGTTGACACATCAAGTGATGCCCAAGGTCAAGTTCTCTCCTCCGAGCAAGTTCAAGAACAAGAACAAGCCCAAGACGACGCTCAAGATGATCAAGTGACCACTCCTCGTCTCACCCCCGAGGAGGAATTAGAGCGTCGTGCCGCCAAGGTTGCTTCCAAGCTCTCCACCAAGGATCATCTCATGACGAATGTGCTTGGAAGCTTGAGAAAGGGGGTAAGCACTCGTAGACAATTAGCAAATTATTGTGAGCATCACGCGTTTGTCTCTTGTGTGGAACCCCACAAGGTCTATGAGGCGCTAGAAGATCCGGATTGGCTCAATGCCATGCATGAAGAACTCAACAACTTCGAGCGCAACAAAGTGTGGAGATTAGTGCCAAGACCGACCGGGAATCACAATGTCATTGGAACCAAGTGGATATTTAAGAACAAGCAAGATTCCCATGGGATTATCATTCGCAACAAGGCTCGTTTGGTAGCACAAGGCTACTCCCAAGTCGAGGGTATCGACTACGATGAAACCTTTGCTCCCGTTGCTCGTCTTGAATCCATTCGCATGTTGATTGCATATGCTTCTCATCATAACTTTAAGTTACAACAAATAGATGTGAAGAGTGCTTTTCTTAATGGTCCTATTAATGAATTGGTTTACGTCAAGCAACCCCCCAGGTTCGAGGATCCCTACTTTCTCGATCATGTGTATCAACTCGATAAGGCACTCTATGGCCTTAAACAAGCCCCACGTGCGTGGTATGACCACCTTACCGAGTTGTTACAAGACCATGGTTTTGAAGTTGGGTTAATCGACCCCACTCTTTTTACTAAGAAGGTCAAAGGGGAGTTGTTTGTGTGCCAATTATATGTTGATGATATTATCTTTGGTTCACCTAACAAAGCTTTCAATGAGGAATTTGCTGCTCTCATGACCTCAAAGTTCGAGATGTCCTCCATGGGAGAGTTGAAGTTCTTTCTAGGTTTCGAAGTGAAGCAAAGAAGAGAAGGAACCTTCATCAACCAATCCAAATACACTCAAGACATGCTCAAGAGATTCAAGCTAAGTGACGTCAAGCCGGCTTCCACTCCAATGCCCACCAAGTGCCAACTTGACTTAGATCCCAATGGTAAAGTGGTGGATCAAAAGGTATATCGCTCCATGATTGAATCCTTGCTTTACCTTTGTGCATCTAGACCGGATATCATGTTGAGTGTGAGAATTTGTGCACGGTTTCAAGCCGCACCTAAGGAAAGTCACTATGTGGCGGTCAAACGAATCTTTCGATATTTGGCTCATACCCCAAACTTTGGCTTATGGTACCCAAGAGGATCAAACTTCAAGCTTGTAGGGTACTCGGATTCCGATTGGGCGGGAGACAAAGTGGATAGGAAGTCCACTTCTGGAGGGTGCCAATTCCTTGGTTGCTCTTTGGTAAGTTGGTCTTCCAAAAAGCAAAGTTGTGTGTCTCTCTCGTCCACCGAGGCGGAGTATGTAGCAGCCGGTAGTTGTTGTGCACAACTCCTATGGATGAGGCAAACTTTAAAGGATTACGGTGTCACTTGTGACAAAGTGCCTCTTTGGTGTGACAATGAAAGTGCCATCAAGATCTCTCTCAACCCGGTGCAACACTTCAAGACGAAGCATATTGAGATTCGGTATCACTTCATCCGGGATCACATTAGGCGAGGAGAGATCGAGCTCAACTCTGTCAACACTCATGACAACCTTGCAGATATTTTCACGAAGCCCTTGGATGAAGCAAGATTTCGTGAATTAAGGCATGAGCTAAATATCATTGATTCGAGCAATGTGGCTTGAACCCTTGCACACCCCACCACGCTCAATTTGCTGTCTAGTTTAGGTGTAGGCATGGACATAGGGGGAGTGTTGTTCTCTCAATGAACTCTCCCTCCCCCCATTATGCATAAATTGATCAAGTCTTTCACTTTAGCCATTGTTGATGGTAGTTGTGTTTCAAAGACGAGTTTTGGTCATGGGCCCAAGGTTAAAATCTTCGCGGCGCCATACCTCTTGACTCAAACATAGGTGGCCTCGGCCACCGCCCTCTCTTGAAGAGGTGTGTCTTGGTCGTTTGCTGGTGTGCTCTCTTTTCTTGCCGTTTTGTTTTCCCACGAGCTAAGCCGTTGCCGTGGCGTACTGGGCGGTACTACCGCTGGTGGTGCGTGGTACTACCACTTATAAGCGGTACTACCGCCCCCTAGCGCGGTACTACCGCTGAGGGACGGGACCAGGGGGTTATATCGGGGCAGGGGAGGTTTCTTCTCCCCCATACCCATTCGCTTCGCCCCCTCTTTCCTCTTCCTCTCTCCAGCCTCCTCTCGCCACAGGAGGGCTCCGGCAAATCTCCGTCTCCGGGGCATCCCTCTCCATTTCCTTCGGTGGAGTCGATCCCCACCTCATTCTCTTGCCATGGATGCCGGTATTGCCCCTGTTCCTTCTCTCCTTTTGTCTCGTTTTTCAGATCTTGTTCTTAGGGGCAATGGTGGTTGCATCTCTAGATTTTTGGCTAAATCTAGGCTTGAGTAGGTTGGAGAAGGCAACTAGACTATCTTGATTAGAGTTTGGTAGGAATATTTTTGAATTTGGCAGGCCGGTAGTGTCGGATCTGACCACGGTAGCAAGAAACTGTTGTTTCCCCGTCTCGAGCGGTACTACCGCTCTCTTTGGAGCGGTACTACCGCTTGGGCGGTACTACCGCGAGCATGTCATGGTACTACCGCTGCCTGCCAAGCTCCATCATATTCCTGCCTTTTCTTTGATCCTTTTGTTGTGTTTGTTGGCTTATGCTTGTTCTTTCTGGTTGTTTTGCGTGTTCTTGTGTTTGGCTCCAGGTGATGAACATCCTGAGCATCAAGCTCGCCGTATCAACCCCGGGCGTGCAACATCAAAACGCTACCGCACCTCTGAGCCAGTCGGTGGTTCCTCTAGCACCCAACCGCCTCCAGCAAGTGCATCTGCAAGTGTTCATCCACCTCCTCAGCACTCGAAGAGATCCGCCACCAAGCCAAAGGGGAAGACTGTGACTGAGATGACCAACAAGGAGTTTTGGGAAAGGCGTCGCCGCAATCCCTATGAGGTGGACCAAGAACCCACTTTGGTCAACCGCCCGTTCTGGAACCGATTTCAGTTTGCCATCTATTTTGATGTGATCAAGGCCAAGAAGAATCTCTTTGTTGATGTTCGCTCCATTGACACCGATGATATGGAGAAGGACCCGGAGTACTTTGGCAAAGCCCTTCAGATGTGCACTCAGCTGAACATTCTCGGGATCATGCAATTCAACAAGGATTTCGATGCAGATTTGGTGGCTCAATTCTTTGCCACCGTTCATCTTGGGACGAATGTCGACAGAACTCTGACATGGATGACCAATGGCAAGCTGCTTTCCGTCAAGTGGAAGGCTTTCATGGAGTTACTTGATGTGGTGGATCACGGGCTTGAGACTCCAGTCGGTTTCCACCCTCACCGCAATGCTACGTCCACCCACAAGCAAGCCCTTTGTCCCTACTGCACTGTGAAAGTTCACCCAGTGACTGAGAAGAAAACCTATGAGTTGTCTCCGTATCTGGACATTCTTCATTGCATCTTCCATGAGACTCTCTTCCCTCGAATCGGGAATCTGGATATGGTCCACTCTTATCTCGTGGACATGCTTCTTTTCTGTCAGCATGAGAAGGAAGCAAACACTGGAGAGAGCCTGGATATTTCTCATGTCATGTGGTCTGAACTTCTCTCTGCCGTGTCTGAGCGCAAGTGCCCGATATATGGTCCATTCATCACGAGGCTCATTAAGAGGGCCTGGGCACAGATCTATCCCAGAGTGTTGCTGGAAACTGGAGACTTGGTTTCCCATGAGATCAAGCGTCTGAGGAAGAAGGACAATTGGGTCACCCCGGCACCTCAATCCGGGGGTCCGTCTGCTGCTGCTGCCATGGAGACCGAGGGTGGGGCAGCCACTGATGATCACGAGGAGGATCTTGGGCCCTCTAGTGTTGAACCCTCATGGGCGAAGAAGCTTAAACACAAGTTGAAGAAGCTTTTCTGCATGGAGTCTCATGGTCAATACATGACTCATGTGGTGGAGAAGCATGCTAGGGTGCACCACAAGGAGCTCATGTGTCAGATGGGAGCAACAGTTTCCAGTGGATCTGAGGGTCAGATCACTAAAGAGGAGGAGTGGATTCATCAGCATTGCCCTTGGACCGACTCCGACGCCGAGCAGTTTTCGACCAACGACGGAGATGCAGACGATCCCGCTGAGATATGATGTTCGAGATCCTCAGCTTGCCATCACCTGGAGTCGTAGCGTCGCTCTTTTCCCTTTTTGGTGTCTCGCTGCCAAAGGGGGAGAGAGTGTAGGGATTTGTGTTGCCGAGCTTTGAGTTTGTCGTCTTGTCATTTGTGTTTTCTTGTGTGTTCTCTCGGTGTCTTTGTTTGGTTTGGTTTGGTGCCCGTGAGATCTAAGTTCTAGACATATGGTGTGAGACATATGCTCCCTATCGCTACCTTATTTCTTATGTCTATTCAGTACTGTAGTATATTATGAGTTGCATGCTTGTCCTGTTATATACTCTTCTCTCATATATCTTGTGCTTAGAATTGTTGGACTATAAAATATAGGGGGGTGTTGATCCAGATGTGTGTGTCTTGCTTTCCTTTTGCTCCTCTTTCTAGGTGCACACATTCTGGGGGAGCCCGTCTATATTTTGTAGTTCTTAGTTTTCTTACGTTTATATTTTTCCTTGTGCAAATCCCTAGTTGTCATAATCCACCAAAAAGGGGGAGATTGTTGAGGCATATCTCTCTCAAGGTAGTTTTGGTGATTGATGACAACATGTTTGCGGACTAATCATGTGCTTTGAGTAGTTCACAGATTCATCCTTGGCACGAGACGTTTTCTTCCCTTCGGAGTGTCATTCAAGACGGTGTAGCTTTTTCGTTTCTCTCTCGGTGGACTAGTTGCGTAGAGGGCACCGTACTATCAAGAGGGGATCCGCTGGGGTATTGCATGAGTGGAATCAACACGTACACATCAGCTTCTCACCCTCCGAGCTCTTCCACTTCTTGGAAGAGATCTCTCCTCTTTTCTATGTCTTGTCTGGGTTCCAGCGGTAGTACCGCGCAACCCAGCGGTAGTACCGCTGAGGAGCCACAAGCGGCAGTACTGCTCCGCAGTGGTAGTACCGCCCGTGACTCCACAACAATAGTACTGCTGGGGTGCCTGGCACCACCGCCTCGTCCTCAGCCTCTATGGAGAGATCCTATCTCTCTTCTGTGTCCCAGCGGTAGTACCACACTACCAGCGGTAGTACCGCCGAAGGGTCACAAGCGGCAGTACCGCTCTGCAGCGGTAGTACCGCCCGTGACCCCGCTGCCGTAGTACCACTGGGCTGTCTGGCTCCTACCGCCTCGACTCGAGGGCTCTTTTTCTTGTGTCGGGTTTTGCGGCACTAGTTACAGTTGTAGAGGCGGTAGTACCATTTCAGGAGCGGTAGTACCGCCCTTACCACCGCGGTAGTATCGCGCTGGGTCCAATTCCCTACTAGTCTTCTCTGCGCGGCAGTACCGCTGGCTGGAGCGGCAGTACCGCTGGGCTAGCGGTAGTACCGCCCCCTCTCAGCGGTAGTACCGCCCTGTGCGGGGCTGGTTGGTGGGGCAACGGTTGGTTTGTTGCCCCCACTATAAAAGGGGGTCCCCTTCTTCTCCTTTGACCCACCTCTTCACCTCAAGCTCCATTAATGCTCAAGCTCCATTAAATGCTCCAAGCTCCATTTTCGCCCGATCTATCTCTCTAGCCAATCAAACTTGTTGATTTGCTCGGGAGTGGTTGAGAAGGCCACGATCTACACTTCCACCAAGGGATTTTCGATTCCCCCACTCATCCCTAGCGGATCTTGTTACTCTTGGGTGTTTGAGCACCCTAGACGGTTGAGGTCGCCACGGAGCCATAGTCCATTGTGGTGAAGCTTCGTGGTTTTGTTGGGAGCCTCCGATTAAGTTGTGGAGATTGCCCCAACCTTGTTTGTAAAGGTTCGGTCGCCGCCTTCAAGGGCACCAATAGTGGAATCACGGCATCTCGCATTGTGTGAGGGCGTGAGGAGAATACGATGGCCCTAGTGGCTTCTTGGGGATCATTGTGCCTCCACACCGCTCTAACAGAGATGTACTTCCCCTCAAAAGGAAGGAACTTCGGTAACACATCCTCGTCTTCATCGGATCCACTCTTGGTTATCTCTTACCTTTACTTGTGCAAGATCTTTAGTGTTACTTCTCTTGCTTGCTTGTATGCTTGTTGTTATTGCATCATATAGGTTGCTCACCTAGTTGCACATCTAGACAACCTTCTTTGATGCAAAGTTTAATTTGATAAAGAAAATTTAAAAATTAGTAGTTGCCTATTCACCCCCCCCCCCTCTAGTCAACCATATCGATCCTTTCAAGGGGGGCCAGCCACCAGCCACGAGGGTGGGGGGCGCGCCCTACCCCCCAAGGCGCGCCCCTGCCTCGTGGGCCCCCTGGTGCCCCTCCGATGCCCATCTTCTGCTATATGGAGTCTTTCGTCGAGGAAAAAAATCATAAGCAAGCTTTCGGGACGAGACTCCGCCACCACGAGGCGGAACCTTGGCGGAACCAATCTAGGGCTCCGCAGAGCTGTTCTGCTGGGGACACTTCCCTCCGGGAGGGGGAAATCATCACCATCGTCATTACCAACGATCCTCTCATCGGGAGGGGGTCAATCTCCATCAACATCTTCACCAGCACCATCTCATCTCAAACCCTAGTTCATCTCTTGTATCCAAACCTCAGATTGGTACCTATGGGTTGCTAGTAGTGTTGATTACTCCTTGTAGTTGATGCTAGTTGGTTTACTTGGTGGAAGATCATATGTTCAGATCCATTATGCATATTAATCCCCCTCTGATTATGAACATGAATATGCTTTGTGAGTAGTTACGTTTGTTCCTGAGGACATGGGAGAAGTCTTGCTATTAGTAGTCATGCGAATTTGGTATGCGTTCGATATTTTGATGAGATGTATGTTGTCATCCCTCTAGTGGTGCCATGTGAACGTCGACTACATGACAATTCACCATTGTTTGGGCCTAGAGGGAGGCATTGGGAAGTAATAAGTAGATGATGGGTTGCTAGAGTGATAGAAGCTTAAACCCTAGTTTATGCATTGCTTCGCAAGGGGCTGATTTGGATCCATATGTTTCATGCTATGGTTAGGTTTACCTTAATACTTCTGTTGTAGTTGTGGATGCTTGCAATGGGGGTTAATCATAAGTGGGATGCTTGTCCAAGTAAGGATAGTACCCAAGCACCGGTCCACCCACTATCAAATTATCAAAGTACCGAACGCGAATCATATGAACACGATGAAAACTAGCTTGACGATAATTCCCATGTGTCCTCGGGAGCGCTTTACTTCATATAAGAGTTTGTCCAGGCTTGTCCTTTGCTACAAAAAGGATTGGGCCATCTTGCTGCACCTTATTTACTTTTATTACTTGCTACTCGTTACAAATTACCTTATCACAAAACTATCTGTTACCGATAATTTCAGTGCTTGCACAGAATACCTTACTGAAAACTGCTTATCATTTCCTTCTGTTCCTCGCTGGGTTCGACACTCTTACTTATCAAAAAGGCTATGATAGATCCTCTATACTTGTGGGTCATCAAGACTCTTTTCTGGCGCCGTTGCCGGGGAGTGAAGCGCCTTCGGTAGGTGGAATTTGGTAAGGAAAATTTTATATAGTGTGCTAAAATTTACTGTCACTTGTTACTATGGAAAGTAATCCTTTAAGGGGCTTGTTGGGGGTATCTTCACCCCGACCGGTAGAGTAAATAGTTGCTCCTCAACCTACTGAACCTACTGAAAATGTTTACTTTGAAATTCCTTCGGGTATGATAAAGAAACTGCTAGCTAATCCTTTTGCAGGAGATGGAACACTACATCCCGACTTACACTTAATCTATGTGGATGAAGTTTGTGGATTATTTAAGCTTGCAGGTATGCCCGATGATGTTATCAAGAAGAAGGTCTTCCCTTTATCTTTGAAGGGAGATGCATTGACATGGTATAGTCTATGTGATGATATGGGATCATGGGACTACAAACGGTTGAAAGTGGAATTACATCAGAAGTTTTATCCTATGCATCTTGTTTATCGTGATCGTTATTATATATATAATTTTTGGCCTCACGAAGGAGAAAGCATCGCTCAAGCTTGGGGGAGGCTTAAGTCAATGTTATACTCATGCCCCAATCATGA
Organism: Triticum urartu; assembly: GCF_056163025.1. Lineage (NCBI taxonomy): Eukaryota > Viridiplantae > Streptophyta > Magnoliopsida > Poales > Poaceae > Triticum > Triticum urartu. The sequence goes on along the minus strand of NC_141876.1, from coordinate 486,319,581 downwards.
GCTTTCAAGAGAAATGATTATTCAAAAAAATTATGCTCGGCTTTCTGACAACAATCGCTCCATGCTTGATACTTCTTGTACTGGTTCCTTTATGATGAAGACTATTGAATTCAAATGGAATTTATTGGAGAGAATTAAACGCAACTCTGAAGATTGGGATCTTGATGAAGGTAAGGAGTCAGGTATAACACCTAAGTTTGATTGTGTTAAATCTTTTATGGATACCGATGGTTTCCGTAAATTTAGCACTAAATATGGACTTGAGTCTGAGATAGTAGCTTGTTTCTGTGAATCCTTTGCTACCCATGTTATCTCCCTAAGGAGAAGTGGTTTAAATATAATCCTCCCATTGAAACAAAAGTAGTTGCACCTATTAAAGTTGAAGGAAAAACTATCACTTATGATGATCATGTTGTTCCCACTGCTTATGTTGAGAAACCACCTTTCCCTGTTAGAATAAAGGATCATGCTAAAGCTTCAACTGTGGTTCGTAAATGTAATATTAGAACTTATACACCTCCTGAGCAAGTTAAAGTTGAACCTAATGTTGCTATTGTTAAAGATCTCTTGGCTGATAATATTGATGGGCATGTTATTTATTTCTGTGATGAGACTGCTAGAATTGCTAAACCTGGTGCTAAAGATAAACATAGACCTGTGATAGGCATGCTTGTTATTTCTGTTAAAATAGGAGGTCATTGTTATCATGGCTTGTGTGATATGGGTGCTAGTGCCAGTGCAATACCTATTTCCTTATATAAAGAAATTATGCATGATATTGCACCAGCTGAGATAGAAGATATCGATGTTACCATTAAGCTTGCTAATAGAGATACTATTTCACCAATTGGGATTGTTAGAGACGTTGAAGTCTTGTGTGGGAAGGCTAAATATCCTGCTGATTTCCTTGTTCTTGGTTCCCCTCAAGATAGCTTTTGTCCCATTATATTTGGTAGACCCTTCTTGAATACTGTTAATGCTAAGATAGATTGCAAGAAGGATGTTGTTACTATTGGTTTGGGTGATATGTCTCATGAGTTTAACTTCTCTAAATTTCGTAGACAACCTCGTGATGAATAATTGCCTAGTAAATATGAAAATATTGGTCTTGCTTCTATTGTTATGCCTCCTAATGATCCTTTAGAACAATATTTGCTAGACCATGAGAATGATATGTTTATGAATGAAAGAAGGGAAATAGATGAAGTATTCTTTAAACAGGGACCTATTCTGAAACACAACTTGCATGTTGAAATCCTAGGGGATCCTCCTCCACCCAAGGGTGATCCCGTGTTTGAGCTTAAACCATTACCTGATACCCTTAAATATGCTTATCTTGATGAAAAGAAGATATATCCTGTTATTATTAGTGCTAACCTTTCAGAGCATGAAGAAGACAAATTATTGAAAACTCTGAAGAAGCACCGTGCTGCTATTGGATATACTCTTGATGATTTTAAGGGCATTAGTACCACTCTATGTCAACACAAAATAAACTTAGAGAAAGACGTCGAACCAGTTATTGATCACCAACGACGGCTGAATCCTAAGATGAAAGAAGTGGTAAGAAAAGAAATACTAAAGCTCCTTGAGGCAGGTATAATTTATCCCATTGCTGATAGTCAGTGGGTAAGTCTTGTCCATTGTGTCCCTAAGAAGGGAGGTATCACTGTTGTTCCTAATGATAAAGATGAATTGATCCTGCAGAGAATTATTACAGGTTATAGGATGGTAGTTGATTTCCGCAAATTAAATAAGGCTACTAAAAAATATCATTACCCCTTACCTTTTATTGATCAAATGCTAGAAAGATTATCCAAACATACACATTTTTGCTTTCTAGATGGTTACTCTAGTTTCTCTCAAATACCCGTGTCAGTTGATGATCAAGCAAAGACCACTTTTACTTGCCCTTTTGGTACTTTTGCTTATAGACGTATGCCTTTTGGTTTATGTAATGCACCTGCTACCTTTCAAAGATGCATGATGGCTATATTTTCTGACTTTTGTGAAAAGATATATGAGGTTTCCATGGACGATTTCTCCGTTTATGGATCCTCTTTTGATAATTTCTTGAGCAACCTTGATCGAGTTTTGCAGAGATGTGAAGAAACTAATCTTGTTCTGAATTGGGAGAAATGCCACTTTATGGTTAATGAAGGTATTGTCTTGGGGCATAAAATTTCTGAAAGAGGCATTGAAGTTGATAAAGCTAAAGTTGATGTTATTGAAAAGATGCCATGTCCCAAGGACATTAAAGGTATAAGAAGCTTCCTCGGTCACGCCGGTTTTTATAGGAGGTTCATTAAGGACTTCTAAAAAATTTCTCGGCCTCTGACTAATCTATTACAAAAAGATATTCCTTTTGTCTTTGATGATGATTGCATAGAAGCATTTGAAATACTTAAGAAAGCATTGATTTCTGCACCTATTGTTCAGCCACCTGATTGGAATTTACCCTTTGAAATTATGTGTGATGATAGTGATTATGATGTAGGTGCTGTTCTGTTGGGGAACGTAGTAATTTCAAAAAAAATTCCTACGCACACGCAAGATCATGGTGATGCATAGCAACGAGAGGGGAGAGTGTGATCTACGTACCCTTGTAGATCGACAACGGAAGCATTTGGTTGATGTAGTCGTACGTCTCCACGGCCCGACCGATCAAGCACCGAAACTACGGCACCTCCGAGTTCTAGCACACGTTCAGCTCGATGACGATCCCCGGACTCCGATCCAGCAAAGTGTCGAGGAAGAGTTCCGTCAGCACGACGGCATGGTGACGATCTTGATGTACTACCGTCGCAGGGCTTCGCCTAAGCACCGCTACAATATTATCGAGGACTATGGTGGAAGGGGGCACCGCACACGGCTAAGAATATGATCACGTGGATCAACTTGTGTGTCTAGGGGTGCCCCCTGCCCCCGTATATAAAGGAGCAAGGGGAGGAGGCCGGCCGGCCCTATAGGCGCGCCAAGGAGGAGTCCTCCTCCTAGTAGGAGTAGGACTCCTACTAGGAGGGGGAAGGAAGTGGGGAGGGAGATGTAAAGGGGGGCGCCGCCCCCCCTCTCCTAGTCCAATTTGGACCAGGGGGGAGGAGGCGTGCGGACCACCTTTGGCTGCCCCTCTCTCTCTCCACTAAGGCCCATATGGCCCATTACTTCTCCCGGGGGGGGGTTCCGGTAACCCTCCGGCTCTTCGGTTTTCTCTGAAATCACCTGGAACACTTCCGGTGTCCGAATATAGCCATCCAATATATCAATCTTTATGTCTCGACCATTTCGAGACTCCTAGTCATGTCTGTGATCACATCCGGGACTCCGAACTATCTTCGGTACATCAAAACTCATAAACTCATAATATAACTGTCATCGAAACCTTAAGCGTGCGGACCCTACGGGTTCGAGAACAATGTAGACATGACCGAGACACGTCTCCGGTCAATAACCAATAGCGGAACCTGGATGCTCATATTGGCTCCTACATATTCTACGAAGATCTTTATCGGTCAGACCGCATAACAACATGCGTTGTTCCCTTTGTCATCGGTATGTTACTTGCCCGAGATTCGATCGTCGGTATCTCAATACCTAGTTCAATCTCGTTACCGGCAAGTCTCTTTACTCGTTTCGTAATACATCATCTCGCAACTAACTCATTAGTTGCAATGCTTGCAAGGCTTATGTGATGTGCATTACCGAGAGGGCCCAGAGATACCTCTCCGACAATCGGAGTGACAAATGCTAATCTCGAAATACGCCAACCCAACATGTACCTTTGGAGACACCTGTAGAGCACCTTTATAATCACCCATTTACGTTGTGGCGTTTGGTAGCACACAAAGTGTTCCTCCGGCAAACGGGAGTTGCATAATCTCATAGTCATAGGAACATGTATAAGTCATGAAGAAAGCAATAGCAACATACTAAACGATCGGGTGCTAAGCTAATGGAATGGGTCATGTCAATCAGATCATTCACCTAATGATGTGATCCCGTTAATCAAATAACAACTCCTTGTTCATGGTTAGGAAACATAACCATCTTTGATTAACGAGCTAGTCAAGTAGAGGCATACTAGTGACACTCTGTTTGTCTATGTATTCACACATGTATTATGTTTCCGGTTAATACAATTCTAGCATGAATAATAAACATTTATCATGATATAAGGAAATAAATAATAACGTTATTATTGCCTCTAGGGCATATTTCCTTCATGTTCTAGGGCAAAGATTTGATAAGAAATTAAATGTTATTCAATATGCTAGTAAAACTCTAGACAATGCCGAGAGAAATTATGCTACTACTGAAAAAGAATTTTTAGCAGTTGTATTTGCTTGTGATAAGTTCAGACCTTATATTGTTGATTCTAAAGTAACTATTCACACTGATCATGCTGCTATTGAATACCTTATGGAAAATAAAGATGCTAAATCTAAACTTATTAGATGGGTTGTCCTGCTACAAGAATTTGATTTGCATATTATTGATAGAAAGGGAGCTGAGAACCCCATTGCAGACAACTTGTCTAGGTTAGAAAATTGTTCTTGATGACCCACTACCTATTGATGATAGCTTTCCCGATGAACAATTAAATTTCATAAATGCTTCTCGAACTGCTCCATGGTATGTTGATTATGCTAATTATATTGTTGCTAAATTTATACCACCTAGTTTCACATACCAGTAAAAGAAAAAGTTCTTCTATGATTTGAGATATTACTTTTGGGATGACACACATCTTTATAAAGGAGTAGATGGCATTATTAGACGTTGTGTACCTGAGCATGAACAGGAACAGATCCTACGCAAGTGTCACTCCGAGGCTTATGGAGGACACCATGCTGGAGATAGAACTGCACATAAGGTATTGCAATCCGGTTTTTATTGGCCTACTCTCTTCAAGGATGCCCGTAAGTTTGTCTTGTCTTGTGATGAATGTCAAAGACTTGCTAATATTAGTAGACGTCAAGAAATGCCTATGAATCATTCACTTGTTATTGAACCATTCAATGTTTGGGGCTTTGATTATATGGGACCTTTTCCTTCCTCTAATGGGTATACACATATTTTAGTTGTTGTTGATTATGTTACTTAGTGGGTAGAAGCTATTCCAACTAGTAGTGCTGATCATAACACCTCTATTAAGATGCTTAAAGAAGATATTTTCCTGAGGTTTGGAGTCCCTAGATATTTAATGACTGATGGTGGTTCACACTTTATTCATGGTGCCTTTCGTAAAATGCTTGCTAAGTATGATGTTAATCATAGAATTGCATCTCCTTATCACCCACAATCTAGTGATCAAGTAGAATTAAGTAATAGAGAGCTCAAATTAATTTTGCAAAAGACTGTTAATAGATCTAGAAAGAATTGGTCCAAGAAACTTGATGTCGCATTATGGGCCTATAGAACTGCATATAAAAATCCTATGGGTATGTCTCCGTATAAAATGGTTTATGGTAAAGCATGTCATTTACCTCTTGAGCTAGAACATAAGGCATATTGGGCCATTAAAGAGCTCAATTATGATTTCAAGCTTGCCGGTGAGAAGAGGTTATTTGACATTAGCTCACTTGATGAGTGGAGAACCCAAGCCTATGAGAATGTCAAACTGTTTAAGGAAAAAGTTAAAAGATGGCATGACAAAAGGATACAAAAGCGTGAGTTTAATGCAGGTGATTATGTATTGTTATACAACTCTCGTTTAAGTTTTTTTGCAGGAAAACTTCTCTCTAAATGGGAAGATCCCTACGTTATCGAGGAGGTCTATCGTTCCAGTGCCATAAAAATCAACAACTTCGAAGGCACAAATCCGAAGGTGGTGAACGATCAAAGAATTAAAGATTATATCTCATGTAATCCCATGAATGTTGAAACTAATATTATTGAAACCGTAACCCCGGAGGAATACATAAGGGACACTTTCCAGAACGTTTCAGACTCCAAAAAGGAATAGGTATGTGGTACGGTAAGTAAACCGACTCCAAAATAGTTCTAATGCAATTTTTCTCCGTTTTGGAATATTTAGAAAAATAAGAAAATATGAAGCAGACCGGAAAGGACACGAGGCTTCCATGAGGGTGGAGGGCGCGCCCTACCCCCCTGGGAGCGCCCCTACCTTGTGGGCACATCGTGTGCTCTTCGGACTCTGTTTTCTTGCATGATACTTCTTCTGGTCGGTGAAAAATCATTATACAATCTCCCGAAGGTTTTGACCACCGTATCACGCAAATATCCTCTGTCTTTGTTTCGAGCTGTTCCTGCTGTAGATTAGAGCAATATGTTGTCCCATGATTCGGAAGGAGAAAGCTATGTGGCTGATTACCTTGCAGCTCCTAAGGTCTATGGGGACGTGGAGCATTGTGGTTGGACTACGGAAGAAGAAGAGGACTATGAACCCAAGGGAAAGAGGAGACGAGCTCAGATGAAGATGAAGTCCCATTACCTCAACCTGGGGACATGCATGTTGAGGTCAAAAAGTCAAGCCTCCCTGATAGAGCAAAGAAACCTAAGATCAATTTTATCCCTTTTCGCCTCTTGCAGGAAAACAAATCGGAATTATGTAAAAGGATATTAAGCCTTGAGCAGGAGATCGATGATCTAAGGGATCAAAATTCTGTCCTCAAGCGCAAATTAAGGAAGAAGCCTACGCCATCAACAAAACCAACACCTTCTTCACCGACAAAGAAGAACTGAGCATCAGGTATGGGCACTCCCCTTGGCAACTGCCAAGCTTGGGGGAGTGCCCTGGTATCGTATCACCATCACAACTTTTATCTTTACCGTTTTTCTTAGTCGATCCTTTTGATAATATCTTGATCTAGTAGAATAAAGTTTTAGTATGATCTAGTTGTGAGTTTTGCTTTATGATCCTTCTATGTAATCGAGTCCGTGAGCTATATATAATAAATATTAGTGTTGAGTCAAGGGCTTTATTATTTTGCTATGATCTTGAGGGAATAAAATAAAAGAGAAGAAATAAAATAGAAACAAAGAGATCATATGGATCTTATGGATAGTAATGAGCTCACATATAAAAAGTATGATGAATAAAAGTTGTTGAGAGTTGACAAACATAGTTTTGGTCATCGTTACAATGAATAGGAAGTAATAAAGAAAGAGAGGTTCACATATAAATATACTATCTTGGACATTTTTTATGATTGTGAGCACTCATTACAGTATGATATGCTAAAGAATTGACGTTGGACAAGGAAGACAACGTAATGGGTTATGTTTTCTTTCATCTGAGGTATATTATATTATCATGGATCATCCAACATGTTGAGCTTGCCTTTCCCTCTCTTGCTAGCCAATTTCTTTGCACCAGGTAGAGATACTACTTGTGCTTCCAAATATCCCTAAACCCAGTTTTGCCATGAGAGTCCACCATATCTACCTATGGATTGAGTAAGATCCTTCAAGTAAGTTTTCATCGGTGCAAGCAATAAAATTGCTCTCTAAATATGTATGACTTATTAGTGCGGACAAAATAATATTTATACGATCTTGTGATATGGAAGAAATAAAAGTGACAGACTGCATAATAAAGGTCCATATCACAAGTGGTAATATAAAGTGACGTTCTTTTGCATTAAGATTTTATGCATCCAACCATAAAAGCGCATGACAACCCCTGCTTCCCTCTGCGAAGGGCCTATCTTTTACTTTTATCTTCTACCTTACATAAAATTCATGGTGATCTTCACCTTTCCTTTTTACATTTTATCCTTTGGCAAACACAGTATGTTGGAAAGATCCTGATATATATAGCTAATTGAATGTGAGTCTTTATGAACTATTATTGTTGACATTACCTTTGAGGTAAAACGTTGGGAGGCAAAACTATAAGCCCCTATTTTTCTCTGTGTCCGATTAAAACTTCATACCCATAAATATTGCGTGAGTGTTAGCAATTGTGAAATACTAAAAGATGGTTGAGTATGTGGACTTGCTGAAAAGCTCTTATATTGACTCTTTTCTATGTTATGATAAATTGCAATTGCCTCAATAACTGAGATTAGAGTGTGTTGGTTCTCAATGAAGTTTATGATTCATACTTGAAATTATGATTGAATTGTTACTTTAGCATAAGAGATCATATGACAATATATATATATATATATATATATATATATATATATAGGAAAATGGGTCAGTACTCCTAGGAGTACATACTCCTAGCACCAAACAGCTCACGCCGATGTGGTAATGGGTCAAAAATGCATGCGCATTAGCAATTATTTAATCAAATAAAATTATTAATTAACTACCTGATAAATCTCTCTGCATGGATCATACATAGTTTGAAAATTAGTTCCAAGAAATTAGGGATCAGGGATGTGCGTAGTTGCCCACATATTAATACCTTGCTTGACGGCGACGCGACCGTCCGGTGATACTCTCCCAGCCCGATCTCCAATTTCTTCAATGCACAGCCCATCCCAACCTGCGGCGAGCTGATCCATCCGGGACTCCGGCGAGAGCGGCTGCCATCCAACATCCGGGACTCTGTCCTGGTGCTAAAAATTGGGGTTTGCCATCCAAGTACGTGCTCCATCCGGGACTCCGGCGGCGATACGTAAGAGACATCCTTGTGTTATTTTCTATAAGCATTCATGTTAACTCCATGCATTCATCTCGGCTCGTTGTTGCATGTCACAGTAGTGAAATCAGGTCAGTCCAGGGGCTCCATGGTGAACATAGATGCGGTCGGCGGTGGCGCTCGACGGCTCGGCTCGATGACAGAGAGAAGATACGTGCGGCGGCGACACGACGACCTAGGATTGCATACGTCGGGCTTTATTTTGGCAGATGCAATATAAGTATCCTGCTACTCTAGTTAATTGTAAGGCAAATCAGTAGATCCATGGAAATGATAGCTACTGTACATGTTGTCTGTTCATGGACTAATTGCTATGATGTATGATTAAATTATACTTACATCCTATTACAAATTTATATTCGTGTGCGTACATGATCAGATGGCATCGGCTGATCCACCATATGTATGCAACATGCATACGCAGCAAGCATGCAAGGGCAAGCGTGCTCTCCGCTGTGATGTATATATACGTTTGTATTTTCTGGTGTGGACCAATATAAATATTTGAAACATCTATACTTTTTTGTATTTAAATAATTATAGTACACCAGTCTGATCGGTATTTGTAGTACATACTCCTTTGTAAACCAAGTGGCAAGTGGTATATACCGTTGATCTGGTATGAACATTGTAGTATATACTTCTTCCATCGCAAGAAAATATGGTATATACTACATGGCAAAAAATGTGGTATATACTCAATCCTAAAAAATGGCATATACTCCGTCACTAGAAAGTGGCATATACTATATTGTGAAAAACAATTTGGCATACACTTCACTTAAATAAATGTGGTATATACACCATCTATAAAATGTGGTGCATACTTTACCAAAATTTAGTACACTACATTTGGAAAAGGTGGTACATATTGAGTTATTGACACACGAGAAAAAATTATAATCCATAAAAGAAAGTGATGTATGCTTCATTTCAAACAAAATTGTGGTATGTGCTCCATAATTTTTTTGATGCATACTCCATCAGGAAAATGTTTTCTATACTCCATTAAAAATATATATGGCCGACAAATATTAATACATGGGTACTAAAAGAATTAGCTACCATAGACCTCACGTGCATGCAGTGCTTTTTTTGATGGGAACATGCATGCACTACTTCACTTCACCTATATACTCATTTTTTTAACCTGTATACTCATACATGCCAGGAGTGTGGTCAAAAGGTTTCGATGTTCAGAAGTTGAGATCCACAAGTACAGTCCCTTAATTCTAGGATCAGAGACCTATCCGTGCGCACCACAACAGAAAAGTAGCTCCAATTTTTTTCCTGATTAGTTGGTTTGTTAGATATTGGGTATATCTACTCAAAGGACCCGTTAAAGGGTGGGAGTATGTACTCCTGGGAGTATAAAAGAGGTGTTCTATATATACTCATGGGCCCTCTGTTGTTGTTCTAAGAATGATCATGATGCCCTCATGTCCGTATTTTATTTTTATCAACACCTCTATCTCTAAATATGTGGACATATTTTTCGATTTCGCCTTTCGCTTGAGGACAAGAGAGGTCTAAGCTTGGGGGAGTTGATACGTTCATTTTGCATCATGCTTTTATATCGATATTTATTGCATTATGGGCTGTTATTACACATTATGTCACAATACTTATGCCTATTCTCTCTTATTTTATAAGGTTTATATAAAGATGGAGAATGCCGGCAGCTGGAATTCTGGGCTGGAAAAGGAGCAAATATAAAAGATCTATTCTACACAACTCCAAAAGTCTTAAAACTTCACGGAAGTTATTTTCAGAATATATAAAAAATACTGAGCGCAAGAAGTACGAGAGGGGGGGCCACCCACCAGCCACGAGGGTGGGGGGCGCGCCCTACCCCCCTGGGCGCGCCCCCCTGCCTCGTGGGCCTCTGGTGGCCCTCCGATGCCCATCTTCTTCTATATGGAGTCTTTCGTCGAGGAAAAAAATCATAATCAAGCTTTCGGGACAAGACTCCGCTGCCACGAGGCGGAACCTTGGCGGAACCAATTTAGGGCTCCGGCAGAGCTGTTCTACTGGGGACACTTCCCTTCGGGAGGGGGAAATCATCACCATCGTCATCACCAATGATCCTCTCGTCGGGAGGGGGTCAATCTCCATCAACATCTTCACCAGCACCATCTCATCTCAAACCCTAGTTCATCTCTTGTATCCAATCTTTGTATCCAAACCTCAGATTGGTACCTATGGGTTGCTAGTAGTGTTGATTACTCCTTGTAGTCGATGCTAGTTGGTTTACTTGGTGGAAGATCATATGTTCAGATCCATTATGGATATTAATACCCCTCTGATTATGAACATGAATATGCTTTGTGAGTAGTTACGTTTTTTCCTGAGGACATGGGAGAAGTCTTACTATTAGTAGTCATGCGAATTTGGTATTTGTTCGATATTTTGATGAGATGTATGTTGACATCCCTCTAGTGGTGTCATGTGAACGTCGACTACATGACACCTCACCATTGTTTGGGCCTAGAGAAAGGCATTGGGAAGTAGTAAGTAGATGATGGGTTGCTAGAGTGACAGAAGTTTAAACCCTAGCTTATGCGTTGCTTCGTAAGGGGCCGATTTGGATCCATATGTTTCATGCTATGGTTAGGTTTACCTTAATACTTCTGTTGTAGTTGCGGATGCTTGTAGTAGGGGTTAATCATAAGTGGGATGTTTGTCCAAGTAATGATAGTACCCAAGCACCGGTCCACCCACATATCAAATTATCAAAGTACCGAACGCAAATCATATGAATGTGATGAAAACTAGCTTGACGATAATTCTCATGTGTCCTCGGGAGCGCTTTACTTCATATAAGAGTTTGTCCAGGCTTGTCCTTTGCTACAAAAAGGATTGGGCCATTTTGCTGCACCTTATTTACTTTTATTACTTGCTACTCGTTACAAATTACCTTATCACAAAACTATCTGTTACTGATAATTTCAGTGCTTGCAGAGAATACCTTATTGAAAACTGCTTATCATTTTCTTCTGCTCCTCGTTGGGTTCGACACTCTTACTTATCGAAAAGGCTACGATAGATCCCCTATACTTGTGGGTCATCAGTCTTATCCATCACATCATTCTCTAATGATGTGATCCCGCTTATCAAATGACAACACATGTCTATGGTCAGGAAACTTAACCATCTTTGATTAACGAGCTAGTCAACTAGAGGCATACTAGTAACACTCTGTTTGTCTATGTAATCACACATATACTAAGTTCCCGGTTAATACAATTCCAACATGAATAATAAACATTTATCATGATATAAGAAAATATAAACAACAACTTTATTATTGTCTCTAGGGCATATTTCCTTCAACAACCCGAGCAACGGCCGAACGAGCGACTCGAGCAAGGACCTGCTTTCTTGGCCATCACGAACGAGCGGATATATTAGGAGCTGTAATAGGTATCAATACGAGTGATATATAGCTTTGGTTGTTTAAAATGCTCTAGCAATTTCGTAGTGCATGTACAACGGTGCTATATTAGGAGTGCTACATAGGATAAATACTGAGATGAGGAGAAAGAAAATAGTACTCCCTCCTTCCATCTATATAGAGTCTAATGCGTTTTTTAAGACTGCCTTTGACTATTGACAAGGTTAATACTACATGACATGCACAATGTTTAAATTATATCAGTAAAAGCTCCTTTCACACATGAATTTAGCGGTATGCTTTGTGTAAGTTGCATATCATATATTATTGCTCTAATATTTAGTCAAAGTTAGCCTCAAAAAATGCATTATACCATATATAGATGGAAGGAGGGAATAACAAAAGTTTCACCTTCTCTTAATTAATCTCTTAACACTAGTATTCTCACCACATATATAGGGATATGTAGTTGATAAGGCTCGAAATAATCCATGGTACCTATTTTTGTATTGTTTTATCTTGATTACGTGGTGGATATAAGATATTTTTTTGCATGGTAATACATGTCTCATTTATATAGAATAAAGATCAAGTTATAAGGCACGTAAGCACCGACTATACATGACTGAAAAGATAGGAAAATCCTATGCAAAATACCAGCGCATGTCCCTTTCCTTCGACACCACCGAAGCGGCCACCAAAGGATAAAAAGACAGATCACCTCTTCGCCTAAGCTCGACGCGGCTCCATCGCTGATCAGCAGCTTTACGGAACTCCAAAATAGTTTGCCAAAAGCAAAACCATAGCCGTTGAAAGAATCAGACCGGAGCAACATGTCCCCGGACGCGCCATCGAACTTCAGAACTGACACCCTTGCATGACAACGACGTCGCAGAAGGAAACCAGAACTGCCCGCCTTCAACCACAGACCCAACACAAGATACTCCATCCTCCAGTTGTCACTTGCGTAGACAACCGCCTGCGCGTACTCCTGAACGACAAAACCTCCCTGCTCCACCATGGCGTCGGAGACAACGCCACAGCAACAGGGACAGAGCAGAAGGAGAGACACACCTGATGGAGTCGCCGCCGCCGCTTCGTCAACACCATCCATGAACCCTAACGCTGTCGATCTGAGGGTCGACAGAGACACGATACCATCAACTCCGAGATGCCGTCATGAAGGACACCGCCGGTGTGGGAGTGGGGTTGAGGCGGATTTATTCATCCGGGCGTTGCTCCCACCACCCCAACGACACACCACGACCTACAAATCCAAAACCTAACTACAGAGCGGAGGAACGGGGTCCCCCCTCCCTCCTGCCGCCGGAGCAGCGGCCGAAGGGAGAGGGAGCCAGCACACCGGCCGGTGGAGATCAGAGGAAAAGAGTCGCCTCGCCCTAGTCACCTGGTGGCGACGGCTAGGGTAGGAAACGATAGCTCCGTTACCTACGTGGTCGCGGTGGATATAAGATAAGACAGCCTTATCAACCACTGTGCATGCCCGTACGTACCTTGAAAACCAGTAAGTTGCCCTCAAGAGAAAAAAAAACAGCAAGTTCTTTTTGAACAATGGAAAAAAAACAGTAAGTAGACGGGCCGGATCTTAGTTGGGCTGTGTGGAACCAACCCCAACAGCCCAAAAGCCCTTGCCCCCGAATCTCTTCCACGTTGTCCCTTCGGCCACCAAAGAAAGGGGAAACCCGATAGGAAACCTCCCTGTCAATGGCCGCCTCCCCTTCCAAGGGCATTAGGGTTTAACTCCAACTTCTCCTAGATCTCCCTCACCGCCCCTCTCCACGATCAGGCACCGCAGCACCTGGTAGCCTCATGGGGTACCTGCAGGAGGCCAGGGAGAATCACGTGAAGAAGAAGGTCGAGGAAGGTGAGTCAAACCCCCAAGCTTCCAATTCTTGGCGATTCGGAATATTGAGAAATGCAGAGCTCGTCCTTGTTCTCCAGCAGATGCGAAATCGGGCAGTGCGTGAACTCCGCGGGCGTTTCCTCTTGAAATCACAACGCAATCTGAGCAGAATAATGCGTAGCGGTAGCGGTAGTCGGCTGGTTGCAGTTTCACCGAACCAGGGAGGCTCTGGCTATGAATCTTATTTAAGGGAGGCGTTGTTGTGCGTAGTGGTAGTGGTAGTTGGCTGGTTGAAGTGGTCTGCAGAAAGCTGAATTGATGTTACTAGCTCGTGTTATTACGTGTTTATGAAATTTGGGAACTCTGTTCTGGTAGAATCTGCTAGTGGTTCACCGGAATGAGAAATTTTGGGCATGTTTTAAAGTATGTCAGTTAAAGGTTCTCGTTCTTGTTTATCTGAAAGAGCTAGTTTTGCCCATTGTGTTTCTCTTTTCAGCTTTGCGCAGCAAAATGAAACAAAAGGCCCTCAAGGAATGTGATGTGCTGTGTTCAAAATATGCCGAATGTGCTCGAGGAAGAACTTTCTCTGTGGTTTGGACATGCCGCAAGCAAGCCAAAGAGTTGAATAACTGTCTTCATCAATTGTAAGTGACCATTATATGTCTGTTATAAACTTCTGTTTTTGGACAAATCTTGCAAGTTATATCTTGATTCTTGTTTAAACCTCATTTGTTAAGGTAGAGTCTCACTCGTGCAAATAGAAAATTAAAGCTTTGAAGACCCCGATATTGCTCCTTAAGTATAAATAGAAACATTGTGCTTGTGGATTAATCACCGAAACTAATAAGCTGGCCTTTATTCGTCATTCAGCAGAATTATAATGTTAAAGATATCTATATATTGTACAGAGAATGAGGCAATGTGGATACGTCTGATAAATTAGTTCATGCCTGTGAGTTTCTCATGATTCTAACACCTCATATACTACGTAGACGCTAGATTTTTCATTACTGACAGAACTATGTCTCCTTTTATATGCAAGTCCTTCATATGGTGTACTTCTGGTAATCGATTTGGGTTTAGAAGCTGTCTTGTTGACAGCTGTTGCTGTTATTGACAAAATTGTCTTTGACAGTAGCACCAGGTTCATTTGGAATTTTATAGAGCCAAGTTTGCTGTAGGTTTTGATTTGTAGTCCGAAGTTCTGACCGTGCCATGAACTTGCGCCAGTTCTTGAGAGCAGCGCCTGGACAGAGTGTAAAACCATTGGACAAGATCAAAGAATATGATCTACTTGTCACCAATGGTAGTTTTCCATTTGAGGAACCTAGTGCTGAAACATGTTTGATGATCAGTGCATTTGCCTGAATCTTGAGAAGTGCATTTATGCTATTAATTCTGACCACATGGCGTCTCTGTCGAAGTGACAATCATAACCAAAATCTGTTATGAGCTGTGCCATGGAATTTGGTTCCACCTAATTGGAAGGTGGTTACCATTACCTTTTTTTTCTCTATCCTTGAAGTGGCATGTTGCATACTAGCATTGGCGTAGACACCTCATTCATTGTAATTCCCACGCGCTTTTGTATGTTGGCAGCACCAATGATGCAATACTGGAAGATATGAAGAAGGCTTACATGGATGAGCAAGAGAGCAAGGAGAAGAACAAATAATCTTTATGCACGGATAAATGGAAAGCCATGGTTCTCCATGCCTGTACGTACACTGGAATTTGGCAGTTGCTTACTGGTTATCTTAGTTGATTGATGCTGAATTCCTAGAGACCTTTTGTGAACATTTGGGTTTGTCCAGATGCATAACCTGGTATGATCTCAAGGAATCCATGTAGTACTTTTATCGACTTGCAAGTTGTGCTAGATAGCATTATCCTCCAATAACTGGTTTAGCTGGCCAAAGTTTTCAGTTTAACCTCCAAAAGGTAATTAAGTACTGAATCATTCACGAAAATACATTTTCAAGCTTTGGTCTAAAAAACAGAGAAGTCGCCAGTTTTGTTCAACCGTCACTGTAAAAACATAATGCCAGAAAGTTGTCTTTTCTTTCTTTCTTTTTCTTTTTTTGCGAAACGCCTTGTGTTTCTGTTGAATATGCAATATACTGTACCTTTTGGATGCACTCGGTTGTTCAGTGTTTTCCTTGTTCTTTTTGACAAAACCTGACCCTCTTTTGAATGTTTAACCGAAAATTACCCTTGTCTGAAGCTTTAACCAAATATAGCTCTATCGGTCAACATAACTCATTCCAGCGCTAAACTTGGCTAGATCAGCAACAGGCATCTTGGTTTTGAGAAAAACTTGGCGACATCGCAAAAAAAAAATGACGATTTGGGTTCAACTCCAACGACCTTGGAGCTGACCTATTTTCCATTCTGGGCAGTAGCTTTCGTGCTGAGCTCTCAAAGCTGAGCGTCAGAGTAAGTAGCTCTGACCCGTGCGGGAAATTGCTAAGTTTTTCTCCCCACCAAGAATGGGTGGTGCAAAGCAAGAGTAAAATTTTGTTAAACTTTTGCAGTATCATCTTTAACTAAGCTTTTAGAAAAGGGTTAATATTGTCTATTTTCACTCATTTTCACCCAAATAAATTTCATAAAGATTTAGAGAGTGTGATCATGTTCCTCAAAGATCGATGTATATTCTATGGTTGTTGTAATAGCATCTGGAAACTTGCTGGATAAGCACAAAGTAAAGAAAAAACTAAACATTCAGTTTTATATGATTCGTCGCAAAGAGGTTCTCTCATGGAAATATTCATCACCTCTTCAACTGTGCAATGCAAAATTTGTGTAAAGCATCGGAACTTCCGAAGATCCATTCTGTGGGAAGTGCCGACGTCTTGTCTTAAGTATCGTGTGAGGGTCAAGAAATCGCGACTCGTGCGAAACTGCTTGTCACTCGCGCATGATCACGACGGAAAGAGCGTTTTCAGCTGCTGGGTGGGGTTTGCCAGCCAGGCACAGTAGAGCCAGGCGGCCGCGGCGACAGCGGCCGCCGAGAGCACGGCGACAGCACCAAAACGAGAGACGTCCTTGGCGGCCACCGCCACCGCCATCATCCCGAGCTCCGCGAGGCTGGCGACGGCGATCTCCGTCGCGCCGATCAGCTTGGCCTTCCCCATGGGGCTCCCGGTCTGCACCACCTGCAGCCCGATCACGCTGTACGCCATGTGCCCCAGCCTAGACACCACCTGCATCCGCGCGAGCGCCCAAACCCCCATTAGTCCACCAAAAAATCGATCAAAGCACACTGTCGCATTTCTCGCGGCGGCGGAAATGCTCTCGACGGACGGACTTACGATCAGGCCGAGGAAGGCGAAGAGGGCGCCTCCACGTGAGATGGACCCGGTCATGTAGATGACGACTGCCGCTCCCAGGAGCGCGCTCTGGGCGAGCAACCCGGCCGCTCCGGCCTTGAGGATGCCGAGCTCCTTGACAAGGCTCGGCGTCATGAATGTCGCGAGGATCCCCGTCAGCGCCGACGAGCCCCCGAACACGCCGAGGACCAACGGGCTCACGCCTGCCAACAACGAGCTCAGTGATCTCTGGAGCGCCAATAAGTTGGCCGTGCAGTGGCTCAGATGGACGCACCGTGATGGATCAGGAACGTGGTCATCAGAGCGCCGGGGGCGAGGGCGACGTTGAAGCAGACGAGCACGTAGGCGAGGCTCGCCGGGAGGACCGGCTGGCTGATGTACTCGCTCCACCCGCGTCTGATGGTGGCCACAGCATCGACCACTGTCAGACATGAAACGGTGCTAGAATTACTATGAACTCCATGTACAGTTTTATCTAGGCTTCTAGCTGCATGTACCCGTCTCACCTATCCTCCGGACGTCGAAAGTAGAAGCAGCAGGCAGGCTTCTATGTTCAGGGTGATCGAAGACGCCGTCGGCGAGTCGGTTCATCGCGCCTCCCAGAAAAATCTTCAAAAAGAAAATATTTAAGAATTTTTCAGGAACTTAACAGTGAAAAGTTTAATGTATATTGCTCGAGACGAGGAGAAATCAATGTAGTGCAGCTAGTTTCATACATGAAGAGGTAGAGCAGAGAGCGATATGAGGCAGGAGAGCTTGATGCAGGTCAGCGGGTCGTTCTTAGAGAGCAGGAATGCAAAGACTGACGCGCCCGCCGTCTGAACATGAAAACCATACACCGACCCCTCTTTCAAAACAAAACCATATACTCCCTCCGTTCCGAATTACTTGTCGCAGGTATGGGTGTATCTAGATGTATTTTAGTTCTAGATACATCCATTTCTGCGACGAGTAATTTGGAACGGAGGAAGTACCACTGATTACACAATGTAGAATGCAGAGATGAAGCGGATGCAGATGTCTGACCTCGCAGATCAGATCGACTCTGCTGAGCGTAGCATTCGCCTGCGCGAGCGCGATCCGCCTGCCTTCCCCTGCGAGCTTCAGTCACACATTCAAACGGTCTCCACATGAGAAAATTTTCCCCAGACTCATGAAGCTTTGACGCGCGAGCTATATAGGCTCACCTGCACAACGAAATCACGCTCGGCGATGATGCCGAGCGACACACGGGAGAGACTGTCGACGGCCGTGGACGCCACTAGCACGGCGAACCATGGCCGCAAGAGAAGCGCCGGCGCGGTGGATGCCCTTGGGAAGCTGAAGGCATACGTGATCATTGCCGCCGACACCAAATGTGCTGCGGTCTGACACGTTGAGGACACGCGGGTGACAAGAACGCAAAGAATTTCAGCAGCAGAGAAGCATGAGCACTAAAAATTCTCAAGGATTGTTCAGAGAATCACCTGAATTACAGTCAGAGAGCGGTACGTGGGAATCAGAGGGAGCGAGCTCACGAGGTTCCCCACCAATGGACCTGCGACGAACACCAGGAGCTGCGCATCGAATTCAGGCACTTGAGTCAGGAACTAATGTGAGCAGGGGAGCTTGATCAGGTCAGGCACCTTCGTGAAGAACCCAAGAACCGCGACCGGGAGGAGGCTCTGATGCAGCGTGGCGACTGCGGCAGGCCAGGTGAAATTCCAGAGGTGCTCCGTCGCGTTCCCGGCGAGGCAGGCCCCGTACAGAGCTGTCGCCGGTAAGTAGACATATATAAGGTGCTCGAGAATCACTGATTTCTAGTGGTAATTCACATTACGAGTACTACTAGATAGTATGCTACCTTTCATGGCGGCTGGGTAAGCAGGGGTTGATTCCAAGTGGCCCTCTGCGCCGTTTCCCTTCCTCTGGGCCTGGAATTTCATATCAAGAATTCAAGATTACTGTGCACCAGTCTGCAAATGGTGAGCTCTGTGAAGAGGAAGAAATGAGAAGAGTTTTGATGGAAGAAGAGTGGCGGCGATCACCGGCACGGTGGCGAGGAGAAGGGATGGCGCGAACTCATCCTTGAGTAAGATCGGCTCGGTTCGTTGGATATTGGACGAGGACAGGTTCACGAAGGGAGGGCCGCCGTCTTCGTATCCTACGGCGGAGGCACCCTCGCCGCTGTACTCTGCCAGGCTTGTACCGGAGCTCGCGCCGGTGTGGCAGCTTCCGGCGAACCGGCTATTTGACCTCAAACTGCGAAACGCGCCACAGTCAGCGGCTGGACTGGATGAACGCCTCTAGTGCCTCTACCGTATTCCGAAAGCAAGCCTGAAGAAACGGGAGGTGCACGAAGAAGCCGGGTGTACCTCCGCGGCGGCGAGACTCGGCAGCCCGGGTTCCGAGCGAAGGCTGCTGGTGCCGGTTTGCGGCGCGAAGTGGAGGAGGAGGATGAAGGCGAGAGAACCTTGGGCATGGAGATGGAGGCAGGCATGGCCGCCCCGCGTCGTCGTCCACGGCAGGCGCCGGCGCGCGGCGCGCGCGGGAGTTGAATGAAACGGATAAGGTGGCCGTTCGGGCCGTGGGGATATGCCTGCGCAAGGCTTTTGGGCCTCACGATAATCATCTGTCCGGGCCAACCTTTTCTGCGGCCCGTAAAAGCTATCTTGCTGCTAATCCCCCGTTCTGCTCTTCGCTGATACACTTGCTTGGGTGCTTCTACTAAAAAATAACTTGCTTGGGCGCTGACCGCAGCTCGTCGTCGCCTCGTCGGTCGGTCGGTCGTCAAAGGTTGCTTGTCCGTCTGGTTGGTGATGTCCTCCTTTCAGCAATGGAGGATGGTGCCGGTCTTTGACTAGAGCCCGCTGTTTTCTAGTGCAAGCGGCACTGATCCTCCGGGTGATCCTTGATTGGACGCTCTGGTTGTTGGACATCAAATTGTTTTCAGATTCGACGTGACACATGGCCAGTTCTTTCTTCTTTGCAGGATACAAAGAGTCACTCGTGTTTTACTGTTGTGTGCTCTACATGAACATTATTTTGAGGTGCGTTTTGTTGGTAGTAGCTGTGTTTGCGTTGTAATGCACATTTGATTTCTATGTATGAAACCGGGGGAGCAAATCCCTTTCAATAAAAAAACATGAACATTATTCACAACAGACTGGCTAGAAACAGCCAGTTCTATGTAGGAATACAAATAGCCAGTTCTCTATTTTTTTAACGGCTGCCAGTTCTTTGTTGGGATACAAAAAATACGCATGGTGACTCCAGAACTGTCTGTATAGCCCAGGAAGACCGGCCCAGGTCGTAACAACACAATTGAGCCAACTGTTCGAGTCCACAAGATTTCTTCTGAAACTTATAATTTTCGCCTCCATCTCAAATTTCCCATCCAAAGTTGGAGCATTTCTGACCCTGATCTTTTCCCTGGTGCATGCACTGCATCTACTAGTAAGGTGGTCTATTTGGAGCTGGCTGTCTTCTGTGGTCAAGTGGAGGATAGCCTGTTGATTCAATTCACTAGGCCACTGGGCACCCATCCTATCAACCCTACTACCACTAGGCAGGGTAGTGTAGCTTTTAGAAAAACACACGCTCGTGTTGGTGTAGTGGGCACATTGACTCTCCCACGTGGCGCAGTGAGTGCCACATTCGCCAGGGAAAAAAAACTTCCACCTCATCCTGCATGCATGAATATATCATGCAATATTGCGTAGGCCGCAGCGTTGGATGCGTCTCCAACCGAGCGAGCCCACGCATGGGCGGGAACAGTGCCCCCATTTATCCGGTGCACATGCGTGGCCAGACCTCCACGACCTCTGGAGACGACGGCGCGCGCGGGCCGGGGCCCGGGGGATTAAAATCGAGTGCGGGGATTGAAATCTGGTTGGGCTTGGCGACAACCGGGGCCCGGGGGATTAAAATCGAGTGCGGGGATTGAAATCTGGTTGGGCTTGGCGACAACCCGGGCCCGTGGCGCGTAGGCACACCAAGCACGCAAGAGTCAAGATGCAACGCACGCATCCCGTGGATAACATTAAGGCCATGCCGCCAATGATTTTCGCCATTAATGGCTTGCTTGTTGCCGCAAGTGGAAGGTTGATTCAGGATTGGACTTTCTACTATGGCTGCGAGTCGAGTCTTTTGGGCGTGATCAGATCTCCCCTACCATGGTGTAGCCATGTAGAGTAGGGATTAGCACTCGTTTTGTTGATCCTTTAGCTTGCTAACTTATTTGTCACACCTTGCTTAGCTGAGTGGTAACGACAAACTGATCAACAGCACTTCCCGGAAGCTAGAAACTTTTGACAGTTGGAGAGACTTTTACAGTGCCGCGCGCACTTGCAGCACCTAGAAACAAGCTCAGGGAGTCGCGGTTTCCATCCGCAAGCACGGATTCAGAAAGTTGTGACTTGGGCCACTCTGGTGTGGTGTGCTTCTGCCGTTCTTGGTTGGTGCACCGGCCGAGGTTAGGAGGAGGAGGCCCCGGTGATCGACGCACGTATATCCACGCACACACACATAGCCTTTACGATACGCGCCTAGTCTTTTTCTGTGTGCCGATCGTGCGCGTTGTGCGCCTTTCTCCGATGCGACGCGGAGCGAGCTAAAAGCGATAGCGAGACACGGGAGCCTGCCGAGTCGTCTGGTAAAAGGGGGCGACGAGCGGAAAGAAAGAAAGGAAGAAAGCGGCCGGGTCGAGCTCGTGTATGGTGTGGCGCTCGTGCGGGTGCGGGTCGCCGGAACTATGAGGCGTCGCCGTCGAGGTGCCGTCGACGGTGACCATATGGATAGGAGGATGCGTGCATCCCGTGTCCGCATGAGCAATTTGTACAGCCGTGCAGATTTCATTTTAAAAATATATATATCTAGATGTACCATATTTCATAAAAGGCGGAAGCCGAGTACAAGAGATTACAACTTACGTGAACAACAACTCAATGCGAACAACGAATGTACTAGAAACACCACATCCGATCTAATAAAAAACAATAGCCACCACAAGTAATACAAACAGAGGCATGTCCTAAGTAGATTGTGCTGATTTTGTTAGTGTTGATTGAGGGGTTGGACAAGGAGGGGGGAAGCATGATTTGTACTTTGGAGGGGCGTCAACTCAAAGTTAGGCATAGGCCGGTTCCTACCACTACCTTAAGAATAGTCTACCTTGGGCTACGGGAAAATAAAATACATGGGTTGAGATCGATGGTTGTGTTGGTTCACTTTGTTTATCACATGGTTAGGAGGATTGTCATTAAGCTATGGTGTGGATTTTTTTTAGCAAAAGAAGGGGGACACCCCTTCGATTTCATTAACGAAACCAGCGCACGAAACCAGGTTCAAGTAACAGGTAACCCTAGTTCTAAAAACGAAGCTACCCCTGTAAGAGGGAAGCACCAGTCTAACCAGTTCAGAGCATAAAAGAGAACACGGTAAGTATCTGGGCCACAGGCGGCATGGGATCAAGAGGGCGCAACCTCGTCGGAATAAAGCAAAAGACCAATTCCTAGCTTCACAGGAATGGAAGTCGGTCTACTTCAGCCTATCAGACGTAGCACTCCAGTCCTCCATCCCTGTGATGCCTTGTAGATCTCACTTGCTACTCGTTCGATTAGCTTTGCCCCCAGCATCTGTAGGCTTTGTTCTGGGTTTTTTTTCTACAAAATAGACCAATCCACAATCCAGTTGCATGTGAGTTTTATCAAAGTCATAGGATCATTAATCTTTTTATCTCGAAAAATAATATCATTTCTACATTTCCAGATGGCCCACATAATGACCGAAATCTCAACTAGCACTAGTTTTTTTTTCTCATTGTTAACAAAGCTTCTGAGCCAAGGTCCTAGACAGTCATCTATTCCATCTGGAGATGTTTTCAGATTAAAGGAGCACTTTATTAAGCTCCACAAGAGTCTACAGCAGAGCAAGTAAAGAACAGGTGATCTATAGTTTCATCTTGTCCATAGTAGACACAACCCTGTCTCCCTCTCCACCCCCTTTTGATTAGATTGTGTTTGGTCAACACACCTTTTCTAGCAATAAGCCAGAAAAATGTTTTGATTTTTGCTGGAATTTTTATTTTCCAAAGGAATTTGTGTGGGAATCCCACCTCAATTTTGTTCAAGGAATGGTATAGTGATCTAGCCGAGAATTGTCTGTTGGCTGTCAGCATTCACTGTGGCTGATCCTTGCCATCATACATTCTCACCCTCTTACATCTAGCTTTTAGGCTGTCCCACATAATATGTTTATCAGCAGATAAATTTCTTCTAAATTTGAAACCATCCCACCCCATATCAATGGCCTCAGCCACCGAGATGCCATGGTTCAAATTTATGAAATAAAGGCTTGGGTAGGCCTCTTTTAGAGGTTTAGATCCCACCCACCAATCCTCCCAAAAATGTGTACCTCTACCATCTCCCATTTTTATCTTCACGTTTTTGAAAAAAAAGTGTCTTTGATCTGCATGAGGATCCCCCAGAAAATGCGGGATGTTATCTTTTTAAGGGTCTGGTTAAGGTCAAGTCGCAGGAAAAAATAATTTGGACAAGTGGATTTTCTCTCATAATTGACTTTCACCAATTTGGATCAGTCACTTTTCTTCATCCGTCGATGGACGCTCCGGTTGCTCTCCATCATGTACGTGGTAGGTCGACCATACAGTGTGGCTGTGAATCGATCTGCCCTTCACAGCCAATGTACTCAAGGTGTTTTGGTGTTTGCAGCCAACCATGTAGAGGCCTCGCAAGTGTATCCATACGGCTACTTCACCCTTAAAGAAGAAAATTAAACAAAAATGAAATTAAAATCAAAATAATAAAATTTTCTACATATGGATATTTATGGCAGCCTTAAAGAAGAAGATGAAATAAAAATGAAAATAAAATCAAAATAACAAAGTTTTCTAAATACGAGAATTTGTGGCACCCTTAAAGAAGAACAAAATGAAATATAAATTAAAATAAAATCAAAATAATAAATCTTTCTAAAAAATAATGAATTAGTGGCATTAGTATCACCCTTTAAGAAGGAAAAAAATAAAAAAAACTGAACCAAGCAATATCAAAAAAATTCACACAGTTTACAAAAATATTATGATTTTTTATGAATATCCAAGAATAAGCATATTATATTTGAATTCTAGCAATAAATAAGTTTCCTTAGAAGGAAGGAATTAGTGGCATTGATATTACCCTTGAAAAAGAAAGGGAATGAAATAAAAAATAAAAAATATAGAATGACTAAGCGTTTATGTAGAAAGAAAATAAAAACACAAAAAATAAACAATGACAAAATTTGCACATAATTTACATAAAAAATGTTTTTATAATATGCAACAAGAAGCATATGATAGTGGAATTTCGCAAAAAAATCCTAAGAAATTAATTAGTGGCACTGGTATTACCTTAAAGAAGAAAGAAAATGAAATGAACCTAAAACAAAATCAAAACAATGAAGTTCCCTAAGGAAGAATGAATTTGTGGCATTGTCATTACCTTTTAAGAAGGAACAAAAACTAGAACAAACAACGAAAAAAATTGCACGCAATTTACAAAAAAGTTGTGCCTTTTTATAATATACAAGAACAGAAATAATTTGCTACCCATGGTGGTAGCTATGCACAGCCCCGAGTTTTATCTTTAATTATTTTGTTAAATTAGTTTGGACTATCAAAAATAACTCTATAATGAAAATATCGCGACATTGGACCAGCCGGGTAAGCAAACGGACAATTATGCCAAAAAGGGAAGCAAAAAAGACGGAGAGAACCGAGAAAAGTCCCTTTCTACACAAAGAAAAGGCACTTGTGTCAAAAAGGTAATAAAAAAGACCAACAAAAGTGAGAAAAAGGTCATTTCTATACAACAAAAAAATGCACTTCTGCCAATGCCATAAGAAACCTGGCACCTCATATATCAAAAAAGGCACTTATGACAAAGGGTGTGTAGAATAAGCATAACATAGTAAATTTTTGCCAAAAGAAGAGAAGTTTCCTAAGAAGGAATGAATTATTGGCATTGGTATGACCCTTAAAAAGGAAAGAAAATAAAAAAATAACTTGCACAAAATTTTGCGTTAAAATTACACTTTTTGTAATATGCAAAGAATAAGCATATAATATTACAATTTTATCACTTCGTATAATTTGTACATATATTCTATAGTACCTATGTGTATACTTACATAAAAAAAGTATGATGTATTATAAGAAAAATATGTGTCAGTGGTATTGGTATTATCCTTAAAGAAGAAAGAAAATAAAAACAACTTAAACACAATATAATGATTTTTTTTGAGCTGTAATATAATTTACGCACATAGTACTTACGTTTATACATGTACTCACACCCAACACTAAAAAACACACATACAGACAAAAAGGAAAACCCAATTAAAAACAAAAACAAAAACAAAAGCGAACACAAGAGAAAAAGGTGTGCACACACACACACAAGACGGAGAAAACTTGCATATCGCGCATACATACACATACACACTGAAATTGGCATGCATTTCGTCCATGCATATGCATCCAAGAGTCACGGAGACATGCATGCATGCACTCAATAAGCAAGCAAGTTGACTCAGTCAAAGGTGACCTATCACACACGTATCACAAAGCATGAATCAACGACGAGAAATTTGACTAATAAAAAATGAAAATTAAGCTGTGTGACGTATAGCCAACGCGATGTTTTAAACCTCAGGGGAGGTCATACACGATGCAACATAAGGTGCCAAAAAACTTGTTTGGCCTAACTTAAAAAATATGAGAGGAAAAATCGGGATCGCTATTCCGTTTCATGTGCTTCGTGATCTCCAAATTTAGGTACACCCTCCACTAGCGGCCGACTAGGTGCACCGCACATGTGACAACCCATAGGTCGTGTGTCGGGGTCGTTTTTTTAAGGTGCTATGATGGGCAAAAGACTGCCTAAACCATTTTCAACACAATAAACAAAAATAAAATATGCGAACCAATCTGCGATTAGGATGATTAGGTGAACACTGGTATCCCTAGCTCACCAGGGTTTAAGTCCTGATACTTGCATTTATCCTGGACGACTACGAGGCGTCTACAGTGACTTTCTAAAATCTCAAGGTGATATGCCGGCTCAGTCTCTTGGAGGTGCTCATAAGAATAGAGTATGCGTGTGTGTGTTTATACGGATGAGTATATGTGCGTTTACATGAGAGCTTGCTTTTATACTATGTTCAAAAAAACAAAAATGAGATAGCACATTTTTCTCGAAAGGAGGATTATCTCAGCCTCTGTATTAGAATGATGCACATAACCATCTTTATTAATTATTCATTAAAGCCAGATAAAATGATTATAGCGATCAACCCGAAGCAATCTAATACAGTGGCCTTAAGACCATCCGGTCAAGGCGTCCCATAGCGTGCACCGCCTGCGCATGCTTTAGGATCCGCCGCCACCATCCTCCGCCATTCCGTTTTCACGAGGAATCACTGCAAAAATCTTGCCAGTCTCGTCTGCCGTCCAATGAGACTCCACTGCTCCACGCCACCAGCCAGGAAGAAGAGTGGAGGAGATCATTATTTCCTCGATGACCCCTTCCCCTTGCGGTCGCCAGTGGGGTTGTTCTCCTTCGTGTAAGTGTCAGCAGTCGGAAGGACGGCGGCGGTGTCTCTGCTAGATCCGTCACTAACGCCCGAGGCCTTGTCGGAAGAGATTTAGCCGGTCAGCCTCCGAACCATGTCCTACTCCTGGGCGAGTCAGAGTGCCCTCGTCGTGGATACCGCCTCCGCCGCTGCCTCGCGCTTCGATGGCTTGATGGCTACCTGGAGCGCTTTGGGGTTTTTGCCCGAGACTTGGGCTAGGTTTGAGAGGTGCCAGACAACCCGAACATATAGGGGCGGTTTGAAGGACACAGTTGGGTCGGATTTTTTTGACTGGTCAATGACCTACCATTTGACCGAGCATGTAGGCGGGATTTGGGGCATTAGAGTGTAGAGGCTCGCGGCCAGACCGATTCACCAGTTACTGGTGCTTGACCCCCCGACTTGGGTTATCGAGAACATCAACAAATGGATGCGGTCTTTATTCTGGGCAGTGAAGGACAAGATTAACGGCGGGCAATGTCTCGTTGCCTGGGATACGATTTGTCATCCGACTTGCTTTGGAGGTCTCGGCATTAAAGCATGAGCTTACAAGTGCCCGCACTACGCGTACATTGGGAGTGGCTGAGAAGATCTTACCCGGATAGGCCATGACAAGGACTGCACACGATGGTGGACGAGCAAGCTTGAGGAGTTTTTGATAGCCTTATTAAGATCAGTGTGGGAGAAGGATCAAAAGTGCTATTTTGGAAAGACCGTTGGATTCATGGAGTAGCTGTCCTGGACATTGCTGTTGGAGAACGTAGCAGAAATTCGAAATTTTCTACGCATCACCAAGATCAATCTATGGAGAAGTCTACCAACGAGGGAAGGAGAGTGCATCTACATACCCTTGTAGATCGCTACGCGGAAGCGTTCAAGTGAACGGGGTTGATGGAGTCGTACTCGTCGTGATCCAAATCACCGATGATCCTAGTGCCGAACGGACGGCACCTCCGTGTTCAACACACGTACAGCCCGGTGACGTCTCCTACGCCTTGATCCAGCAAGGGGAGAAGGAGAGGTTGGGGAAGACTCCATCCAGCAGCAGCACGACGGCGTGGTGGTGGTGGAGGAGCGTGGTACTCCAGCAGGGCTTCGCCAAGCACCGCAAGAGACGAGGAGGGAGAGGGGTAGGGCTGCGCCAAGAAGCAGATTGAATCGTGTCTCTGGCAGCCCAAAACCTCAAATATATATAGGGGGAGGGGAGGGGCTGCGCCCCCACCTAGGTTTCCACCCCTAGGGGTGGTGGCCAGCCCTAGATCCCATCTAGGGGGGGCGGCGGGGGAGAGAGGGGGGGCGCACCACTAGGTGGGCCTTAGGCCCATCTGAGCCTAGGGTTTGCCCCCTTCCACTCTCCCTTGTGCCTTGGGCCTTGGTGGGGGGGGGGGGCGCACCAGCCCACCTGGGGCTGGTCCCCTCCCACACTTGGCCCATGCATCCCTCCGGGGCAGGTGGCCCCACTTGGTGGACCACCGGGACGGTGGTCCCGGTACATTACCGATAAAACCCGAAACTTTTCCGACGACCAAAATAGGACTTCCCATATATAAATCTTTACCTCCGGACCATTCCGGAACTCCTCGTGACGTCCGGGATCTCATCCGGGACTCCAAACAACATTCGGTAACCACGTATATCTATTCTCTATAACCCTAGCGTCATCGAACCTTAAGTGTGTAGACCCTACGGGTTCGGGAACCATGCAGACATGACCGAGATAACTCTCCGGTCAATAACCAACAGCGGGATCTGGATACCCATGTTGGCTCCCACATGTTCCACGATGATCTCATCGGATGAACCACGATGTCAAGGACTTAATCAATCCCGTATACAATTCCCTTTGTCTATCGGTACGATACTTGCCCGAGATTCGATCGTCAGTATCCCGATACCTTGTTCAATCTCGTTACCGGCAAGTCTCTTTACTCATTCCGTAACACATCATCCCGTGATCAACTCCTTGATCACATTGTGCACATTATGATGATGTCCTACCGAGTGGGCCCAGAGATACCTCTCCGTTTACATGGAGTGACAAATCCCAGTCTCGATTCGTGCCACCCAACAAACACTTTCGGAGATACCTGTAGTGTACCTTTATAGCCACCCAGTTACGCTGTGACGTTTGGCACACCCAAAGTATTCCTACGGTATCCGGGAGTTGCACAATCTCATGGTCTAAGGAAATGATACTTGACATTAGAAAAGCTTTAGCATACGAACTACACGATCTTTGTGCTAGGCTTAGGATTGGGTCTTGTCCATCACATCATTCTCCTAATGATGTGATCCCGTTATCAACGACATCCAATGTCCATGGTGAGGAAACCGTAACCATCTATTGATCAACGAGCTAGTCAACTAGAGGCTTACTAGGGACATGGTGTTGTCTATGTATCCACACATGTATCTGAGTTTCCTATCAATACAATTCTAGCATGGATAATAAACGATTATCATGAACAAGGAAATATAATAATACTCAATTTATTATTGCCTCTAGGGCATATTTCCAACAGTCTCCCACTTGCACTAGAGTCAATAATCTAGTTCACATTGCCATGTGATCACAGGTCACATCGCCATGTGACTAACATCCAAAGAGTTTACTAGAGTCAATAATCTAGTTCACATCACTATGTGATTAACACTCAATGAGTTATGGGTTTGATCATGTTATGCTTGTGTGAGAGGTTGTAGTCAACGGGTCTGCAACATTCAGATCCCCATGTATTTCGCAAAACTTTATGTCATATCGTAGATGCTGCTACCACGTTCCACTTGGAGCTATTCCAATTGGTTGCTCCAGTATACGTATCCGGTTTGCTATTCAGAGTCATTCGGATAGGTGTTAAGGCTTGCATCGACGTAACCTTTTACGCCGAACTCTTTATCACCTCCATAATCGAGAAACATGTCCTTACTTTCTCCAAGGACAATTTTGACCGCTGTCTGGTGATCCACTCCTTGATCACCTTTGTACCCTCTTGCCAGACATGTGGCAAGGCACACATCAGGTGCGGTACACAGCATAGCATACTATGGAGCCTATGTCTAAGCATAGGGGACAACCTTCGTCCTTTCTCCCTATTCTGCCGTGGTCGAGCTTTAAGTCTTAACTTCATACCTTACAACTCAGGCAAGAACTCTTCTTTGACTGATCCATCTTGAACACCTTCAAGATCATGTCAAGGTATGTGCTCATTTGAAAGTACCATTAAGCGTTTTGATCTATCCTTATAGATCTTGATGCTCAATGTTCAAGTGGCTTAATCCAGGTTTTCCATTGAAAAACACTTTTCAAATAACCATATATGCTTTCCAGAAATTCTACATCATTTCCGATCAACAATATGTCAACAACATATACTCATCAGAAATTTTATAGTGCTCCCACTCACTTCTTTGGAAATACAAGTTTCTCATAAACTATGTATAAACCCAAAATCTTTGATCATCTCATCAAAGCGTACATTCCAACTCCGAGATGCTTACTCCAGTCCTTAGAAGGATTGCTGGAGCTTTGCATACTTGTTAGCATTTTTCCAGGATTGACAAAACCTTCTGGTTGTATCTCATACAACCTTTCCTCAAGAAAATCGTCGAGGAAACAATGTTTTGACATCCTATCTGCATGATTTCATAAATAATGCAGTAACTGCTAACATAATTCCAACAGACTCTTAGCATCGCTACGAGTGAGAAAGTCTCATCGTATTCAACTCCTTGAACTTGTCGGAAAACATCTTAACGACAAGTCGAGCTTTCTTAATGGTGATACTTACCATCATTGTTCGTCTTCCTTTTAAAAATCCATATGTACCTAACAGCCTTACGACCATCAAGTAGTTCTTCCAAAGTCTACACTTCATATATGGATCCTCTCTCGGATTATATGGCCTCGAGCCATTTTGGAATCCAGGCCCACCATCGCTTCTCCATAGCTCGTAGGTTCATTGTTGTCTAGCAACATGACTTCCAAGACAGGATTACGTACCACTCTGAAGTAGTACGCATCCTTGTCATCCC
This sequence comes from Triticum urartu, assembly GCF_056163025.1. Classification (NCBI taxonomy): domain Eukaryota; kingdom Viridiplantae; phylum Streptophyta; class Magnoliopsida; order Poales; family Poaceae; genus Triticum; species Triticum urartu. The sequence goes on along the minus strand of NC_141876.1, from coordinate 486,288,736 downwards.
ACGAGGTTTGGTGGTGACTTGATCTGAAGTTTCATGATCACTATCATAAGCTTCCACTTCAATTGGTGTAGGTGCCACAGGAACAACTCCCTGTGCCCTGCTACACACTAGTTGAAGTGATGGTTCAATAACCTCATCAAGTCTCCACCATCCTCCCACTCAATTCTTTCGAGAGAAACTTTTTTCTCAAGAAAGGACCCGATTTAAGAAACAATCCCTATTGCTTTCGAATCTGAGACAAGAGGTATACCCAACTGTTTTGGGTGTCCTATGAAGATGCATTTATCCGCTTTGGGTTCGAGCTTATCAGCCTGAAACTTTTTCACATAAGCGTTGCAGCCCCAAACTTTTAAGAAATGACAGCTTAGGTTTCTCTAAACCATAGTTTATACGGTGTCATCTCATCGGAATTACGTGGTGCCCTATTTAAAGTGAATGTGGTTGTCTCTAATGCCTAAACCATAAACTATCGTGGTAATTCGATAATAGACATCATGGTATGCATCATATCCAATAGGGTGCAGTTATGATGTTCGGACACACCATCACACTATGGTGTTCCAGGCTGTATTAGTTGTGAAATAATTTCCACAATGTCTTAATTCTGTGCCAAACTCGTAATTCAGATATTCATCTCCACGATCATATCATAGACATTTTATCCTCTTGTCACGACGATGTTCAACTTCACTCTGAAATTACTTGAACCTTTCAATAATTCAGACTTATGTTTCATCAAGTAAATATACTCAGTATCTACTCAAATCATCTGTGAAGTAAGAACATAACAATATCCACTACATGCCTCAGCACTCATTGGACTGCGCACATCAAGATGTATTACTTCCAACAAGTTGCTTTCTTGTTCCATCTTACTAAAAACGAGGCTTTTCAGTCATCTTGCCCATGTGGTATGATTTGCATGTCTCAAGTGATTCAAAATCAAGTGAGTCCAAACGATCCATCTGTATAGAGTTTCTTCATGCATATCTACCAACAAACATGGTTCACATGTCTCAATCCTTTCAAAAATGAGTGAGTCCAAAGATCCATCAACATGGAGCTTCTTCATGCGTTTTATACCAATATGACTCAAATTATAGTGCCACATTTGTGTGGTACTATCGTTACTATCTTATACCTTTGGCATGAAAATGTGTATCACTACGATCGGGATGCTATTATTCAAATAAACAGAGTAACCATTATTCTCCTTAAATGAATAACCGTATCGCGATAGACATAATCCAATCATGTCTATGCTCAACGCAAACACCAAATAACAATTATTTAGGTTTTAATACCAATCTGATGGTAGAGGGAGCGTACGATATTTGATCAACCTTGGAAATACTTCCAACACATATCGTCATCTCACCTTTTAGCTAGTCTCCGTTTATTCCGTAGCCTTTTGTTTTGAGTTACTAACACTTAGCAACCGAACCGGTATCTAATACCCTGGTGCTACTAGGAGTACTAGTAAAGTACACATTATAATGCATATCCAATATACTTCTGTCGACCTTGCCAGCCTTCTCATCTACCAAGTATCTAGGGTGGTTCTACTTCAGTGACTGTTCCCCTTATTACAGAAGCACTTAGTCTCGGGCTTGGGTTCAACTTTGGGTTTCTTCACTAGAACAGCAATTGATTTGTTGTTCCATGAAGTATCCCTTTCTTGCCCTTGCCCTTCTTGAAACTAGTGGTTTTACTAACCATCAACGATTGATGCTCCCTTTTGATTTCTACTTTCGCGGTGTCGCGAATAGCTCAAGGATCATATCTATCCCTGATATGTTATAGTTCATCACGAAGCTCTAGTAGCTTGGTGGCAGTGACTTTGGAGAACCATCACTATTTCAGCTGGAAGATCAACTCCCACTCGATTCAAGTGATTGTTGTACTCAGACAATCTGAGCACAAGCTCAAGATTGAGCTTTTCTCCCTTATTATGCAGGCTAAGAAAATCGTCGGAGGTCTTATACCTCTTGACGTGGGCACGAGCCTGAAATCACAATTTCAGTCCTTGGAACATCTCATATGTTCTGCGATGTTTCAAAAACGCCTTTGGTGCCTCAATTCTAAACCATTTAGCATTACGCACTGAACTATCATGTAGTCATCAAAACGTGTATGTCAGATATTCGCAACATCCACAGACGACGTTCGAGGTTCAGCACACTGAGCGGTGCATTAAGAACATAAGCCTTCTACTGTCTGCATAATTGCTACTATCAACTTTCAACTAATTTTTTCTCTAGGAACATATCTAAATAGTAGAACTGAAGCGCGAGCTACGACATAATTTGCGAAGACCTTTTGACTATGTTCAGGATAATTAAGTTCATCTTATGAACTCCCACTCAGATAGACATCCCTCTAGTCATCTAAGTGATACATGATCCGAATCAACTAGGCCGTGTCCGATCATCACGTGAGACGGACTAGTCATTATCGGTGAACATCTCATGTTGATCGCATCTTCTATACGACTCATGTTCGACCTTTCGGTCCTCCGTGTTCCGAGGCCATGTCTGTACATGCTAGGCTCGTCAAGTTAACCTAAGTGTTTTGCATGTGTTCCGAGGCCATGTCTGTACATGCTAGGCTCGTCAATACCCGTTGTATTCGAACGTAAGAATCTATCACACCCAATCATCACGTGGTGCTTCGAAACGACGAACTTTCGCAACGGTGCACAGTTAGGGAGAACACTTCTCTTGAAATTTTAGTGAGGGATCATCTTATCTAAGCTACCGTCGTTCTAAGCAAATAAGATGTATAAACATGATAAACATCACATGCAATCAAATAGTGACATGATATGGCCAATATCAGATTGCTCCTTTTGATCTCCATCTTCGGGGCTCCATGATCATCATCGTCACCGGCATGACACCATGATCTCCATCATCATGATCTCCATCATTGAGTCTCCATGAAGTTGTCTCGCCAACTTATTACTTCTACTACTATGGCTACCGGTTAGCAATAAAGTAAAGTAATTACATGGCGTTGTTCAATGACACGCAGGTCATACAATAAATAAAGACAACTCCTATGGCTCCTGCCGGTTGTCATACTCATCGACATGCAAGTCGTGATTCCTATTACAAGAACATGATCAATCTCATACATCACATATCATTCATCACATTCTTCTTGGCCATATCACATCACATAGCATACCCTGCAAAAACAAGTTAGACGTCCTCTAATTGTTGTTTGCATGTTTTACGTGGCTGCTATGGGTTTCTAGCAAGAACGTTTCTTACCTACGCAAAAACCACAACGTGATATGCCAATTGCTATTTACCCTTCATAAGGACCCTTTTCATCGAATCCGATCCGACTAAAGTGAGAGAGACAGACACCCGCTAGCCACCTTATGCAACTAGTGCATGTCAGTCGGTGGAACCAGTCTCACGTAAGAGTACGTGTAAGGTCGGTCCGGGCCGCTTCATCCTACAATGTCGCCGAATCAAGATTGGACTAGTAACGGTAAGCATATTGAACAAAATCAACGCCCACAACTACTTTGTGTTCTACTCGTGCATAGAAACTACGCATAGACCTAGCTCATGATGCCACTGTTGGAGAACGTAGCAGAAATTCAAAATTTTCTACTCATCACCAAGATCAATCTATGGAGAAGTCTACCAACGAGGGAAGGAGAGTGCATCTACATACCCTTGTAGATCGCTACGCGGAAGCGTTCAAGTGAACGGGGTTGATGGAGTCGTACTCGTCGTGATCCAAATCACCGATGATCCTAGTGCCGAACGGACGGCACCTCCGTGTTCAACACACGTACAGCCCGGTGACGTCTCCTACGCCTTGATCCAGCAAGGGGAGAAGGAGAGGTTGGGGAAGACTCCATCCAGCAGCAGCACGACGGCGTGGTGGTGGTGGAGGAGCGTGGTACTCCAGCAGGGCTTCGCCAAGCACCGCAAGAGACGAGGAGGGAGAGGGGTAGTGCTGCGCCAAGAAGGAGATTGAATCGCGTCTCTGGCAGCCCAAAACCTCAAATATATATAGGGGGAGGGGAGGGGTTGCGCCCCCACCTAGGTTTCCACCCCTAGGGGTGGCGGCCAGCCCTAGATCCCATCTAGGGGGGCGGCCAAGGGGGGAGAGAGGGGGGCGCACCACTAGGTGGGCCTTAGGCCCATCTGAGCCTAGGGTTTGCCCCCTTCCACTCTCCCTTGTGCCTTGGGCCTTGGTGGGGGGGGGCGCACCAGCCCACCTGGGGCTGGTCCCCTCCCACACTTGGCCCATGCATCCCTCCGGGGCAGGTGGCCCCACTTGGTGGACCACCGGGACCCTCCCGGTGGTCCCGGTACATTACCGAGAAAACCCGAAACTTTTCCGACGACCAAAACAGGACTTCCCATATATAAATCTTTACCTCCGGACCATTCCGGAACTCCTCGTGACGTCCGGGATCTCATCCGGGACTCCGAACAACATTCGGTAACCACGTATATCTATTCCCTATAACCCTAGCGTCATCGAACCTTAAGTGTGTAGACCCTACGGGTCGGGAACCATGCAGACATGACCGAGATAACTCTCCGGTCAATAACCAACAGCGGGATCTGGATACCCATGTTGGCTCCCACATGTTCCACGATGATCTCATCGGATGAACCACGATGTCAAGGACTTAATCAATCCCGTATACAATTCCCTTTGTCTATCGGTACGATACTTGCCCGAGATTCGATCGTCAGTATCCCGATACCTTGTTCAATCTCGTTACCGGCAAGTCTCTTTACTCGTTCCGTAACACATCATCCCGTGATCAACTCCTTGATCACATTGTGCACATTATGATGATGTCCTACCGAGTGGGCCCAGAGATACCTCTCCGTTTACATGGAGTGACAAATCCCAGTCTCGATTCGTGCCACCCAACAAACACTTTCGGAGATACCTGTAGCGTACCTTTATAGCCACCCAGTTACGCTGTGACGTTTGGCACACCCAAAGTATTCCTACGGTATCCGGGAGTTGCACAATCTCATGGTCTAAGGAAATGATACTTGACATTAGAAAAGCTTTAGCATACGAACTACACGATCTTTGTGCTAGGCTTAGGATTGGGTCTTGTCCATCACATCATTCTCCTAATGATGTGATCCCGTTATCAACGACATCCAATGTCCATGGTCAGGAAACCGTAACCATCTATTGATCAACGAGCTAGTCAACTAGAGGCTTACTAGGGACATGGTGTTGTCTATGTATCCACACATGTATCTGAGTTTCCTATCAATACAATTCTAGCATGGATAATAAACGATTATCATGAACAAGGAAATATAATAATACTTAATTTATTATTGCCTCTAGGGCATATTTCCAACAATTACCCCTATGCTCCTACAACTTGTTAGTACCAGAAACCGTAACAGGAGAACTGTCCAGCACACCTCATCAATAACTCATAGACGGATGATGTCCAGGGCGAGCTTTCCTTCATGGGCCACATGCAAGTTTACCAGCTCTGCCAAGCCATCGCCACGATGGAGAGGAACATCCCGGTGCCTGACCCTTTTGACTGACCTTGTGTTGTGTCTGGGAAATACACTTCTAGTTCGACATACAAGAGACTCTGCATGGGGCACATCCAGTTCACCACAGCGGCTGCATTTGGCAAAGTTAGGCTCCACGAAAATGCAAGATTTTCATGTGGTTGGCCAACCAATACCGTCTTTGGATGTTTGATTGTTGTGCTCGTCATGGATTACGAGATGCCCCTTCGCCTTGCTACACTTGCCTACAGGATGAAGAGAATGTTGACCATATCTTGGCCCTCTGCGGTTACGCAAGAGAAGTGTGGCATTCGTGCTTTCATGCGCTGAGAATCAACATCCAAGCTCCGTCCACGGAAGTAATATTCATAGAGTGGTGGCTACACCAACGACTGCGTTTCAACAGGAAGATGCGAAGAGGATTCGACTCCATAACCATAGAAATTGCTTGGGCTCTTTTGAAAGAATGTAACACAAGAGTGTTCAACAACATCTTGAGACAGAAAACGGTGCCACAACTCAAGACGAAAATACTTGACAAGATTGATGAATGGAGGAAGGCCGGTCTGAGCGGGGTTGGTGTTTTAGATCCTCTCGTGAGAGAGTAGTCTTCATGTATCTAGGGTGCAAGCCTGGGTCTGTTGGCTACCTACGAGATGTTCGCATCATGTTAGGGCTCATGTACATAATTATCTGCTTTCTGTAAAAATATGATACGTCATTGATATACTCTTGAAAAAAAAAGTGTAGAGGCTCTTTAGTAACACGACGAGCCGATAGACAGCGTGCAAACGACCGAAGCGTCCCAAGTGTTCCTACACGGTGGACTTTTCGGGGGTCGCTCACGAGACGAATGGATCATTTCACACACTTCGCCGTGTGCGCGAATCACCCACCCCCACCCCCACTTTGCGAGTCCACTCGATCGCTCGGCAGCCAAAGCCACCTGTCCCACCGTGCCCCTCCCGGCTATAAAACCCGGCCACCGCCCGAGCTCCCCGGACAACGCCGCATAATTGTGTCCGCCGCCGGCTCCCGGGACACCCCACAGCGCACAGACAACCCAAGGCCTAGCACCACTCTCGTTGTCTAGCGCCTGCCGGCCGGCCGCGCCGCTCGCGATCGATCCAAGGCGACGCGCGCGCGAGGGCTTCTGCATGATAAGGAGGAGGATGGGGGCACTGCACGTCGGCGAGCCGCGGGTCAGCTTCCAGCAGCAGGTCGGCAAGAACGGCGGGGGCCACGGCGCCGTCGTGGAGGAGATACACGGGCTCATCCGCGTGTACAAGGACGGGCACGTGGAGCGCCTCCCGGCGATCCCCGACGTGCCCTGCACGTGGGGCTCGACGGCCGCCGGGAGCGGCGTCCTCGCGCGCGACGTGGCGGTCGACCGCGCCACGGGGGTGTGGGCGCGCCTGTACGCGCCGGCCGCCGCGGCGGGGAAGGTCCCCGTGGTGGTCTACTTCCACGGCGGCGGGTTCAGCGTCGGCTCCGCGGCGTGGAGCTGCTACCACGAGTTCGTCGCCCAGCTCCCCGCGCGGGCGGGCTGCGCCGTGATGTCCGTCGACTACCGCCTGGCGCCGGAGAACCGGCTGCCCGCGGCCTTCGACGACGGGCTCACGGCGCTGCGGTGGCTGCGGCAGCAGGCGGGCAGAAACAACGCCGCCGCCTCCGACGAGGTCTCCTGGTGGCGCGGCCGGTGCAGGTTCGACCGCGTGTTCCTGATGGGCGACAGCGCGGGCGCCGCCATCGCGTTCCACGTCGCGGCGCGGGCCGGGCAGGGCCAGCTGGGCGCGCTGGCGCCGCTCTCGGTGAAGGGGGCCGTACTGATCCAGCCCTTCTTCGGCGGGGAGGCCCGCACGGCGTCGGAGAAGAGCATGCCGCAGCCAGCGGGGTCGGCGCTGAGCCTCTCCACCTCGGACAGCTACTGGCGCATGGCGCTCCCGGCGGGCGCCGGGCGCGACCACCCCTGGTGCAACCCGCTGACCCGCGGCGCGCCCCGGCTGGAGGCCCTGGCGCTGCCGGCCGTGCTGGTGTGCATCTCGGAGGCGGACATCCTGCGCGACCGGAACCTGGAGCTGTGCAGGGCGCTGCGCAAGGCCGGCAAGAGCGTGGAGCAGGCGACGTACGGCGGCGTGGGGCACGCCTTCCAGGTGCTCCACAACTGCCACCTGTCCCAGCCGCGCACGCAGGAGATGCTCGCCCACATCCGGGCCTTCGTCAGCGCCAGGTCCAGCTGACAGGCAGACACCACTCCTCCGCCGTGCCATGTCAGTGTCACCCGCCGATTAATTACTTAATCCACTACCAGTTCCAGAGTAGATGCCGTGTAAGCAGTATTAGCAGTAGCTTGTGGTACTCGCCCAAGTGAAGGAAAAGACAAGAAGAAAAGGGTCCAATGCCGAACTTGGATCGTGGTGTCGGAAAGCAAAAGTGTGGCGCAAAAATAACACTTTCTCCATGTATGTATGTGTATCGTGTTGTTCATTGTACTCCTACTTACTTGCAAAGGCGGATCAATATATATATATATATATATATTATTATTATTATTACTACTGCTTGTGTTGTTTAAGTAACAACTCGGCTGACGGTGTTGCATGATGAGGGAAGCAAGAAAAGGCTCCGGGAACAAAAAATCATTGTCTGCTTGTCTGGCGCTTTGCGCTTTGCACTAGCCCCTTCTTTTTTTCTATGTTTCCCGTCGCTGCTTTGGGAAGGTTCAGGCTTTGCTTGCTTGCTTGATGATGGAGCCCGGGACTTGTCTAAGCAGCGCAATCATCAGCCGGCTAGATTTTAGGCTGGCACATGCACCTGGTAAGAACAGAATAGAATCTCGGATACGTTTCCCGATGGGAGGCCGGCCATCACATGAGCCCCAACCGCAGCGCAACGACACAAGTGCGGTGCGACCGGGCGCTAGTGCCGCTGCTGCAATGCATCAGACAAGCCTGTCGATCACTGTAAGGAAGCCTCGAGCGCATATGTTTTCTGCGGCTTGTAAACTGGAAGGCACGCAGCGCTCTTGTTGTTGTTGTACGTGGTATCATTGCTTGGTTGCCTGTCTCACCAACCACATCATGGCGGCCGGCAAACAATCGCGTGCAAGCAGGCCAACATCATGCGTGATCATCTGAGAAGAGACTCGAGCGGCAGCATTGGGAAGTCTAGCCACAATGCACATGATAGATAATAAGTCAGTTGCTTGGTCGCCCGCGGAATGATAGACTGAGACCATGCATATGTGTTGAGTGTTGTTTACATACAAATTTTAATTCCTTACCAAACGCATCGAATACATTATGTTTTAGGGGTTGCTCGGTTGGTTGGTTCGCAGAAAAAGTACTAGAGAAAACATAGGAATATGAAATTCTATTTCATTAGCACTATTCCTAGGCTTTAAAGGAATGAAACCGAAGAAAAGTGAGGGGGATTTCTTTTAATCTGACTCCCGGAGAAAAAAGACATAAATTTTAACATCAGCTTGGACCTTTGTTTATAATTGCTATCGAGAATATTGCGTGTCGGAGTCGACCCCTAAAATTTGTTGTTGAAAGGAATTGTGTCGGTATATATTGTCCAAGAAACAATTGACTACAACGAGAAGAATGAAGACAACGAGAAGGCGTAGTTCTTTCCGTTTGTTTCATTTCTTTCATTTGAATCATAGGCCAAACTGTACAATTAGGGGGAGGGGGGGGGGGGGGGGGGGTCATGTTAGTCGATATTTAGATTTTTGTTGAATGCTCAATTATAAACCTATCTCTGAGTGAAGTCGAGAGAAATCTCTTCATGAACCATGTTTCTACTCGTAGTCACAGACGATGTTCTTCTGGACTGCGAGAGAAAATCACGGACAATTGAGTCAACTTTACTTGTTCCTCAAGTTGTGAGTTTGAAATTCGACCATTGAACACGTATCGGTTGACCGTTGAGTGGCGTAGGCCCCTATTGGTCATACATTAGGATTGCTTTGTCTATAAATAGTCACCCCACCCCATCCTGCAACGATCATGAAAATTTCCAGTCGCCTCCTCGCATACTACCACGACCAGCTTGCCTACGACTCCGCCTCCTATCCCCGGTGCCCTACCGTAGCTATGGCCGCCTTTCATCGCTGCCGCCGGTTACTACCGCGACGGGCTTGCCTAGGACCCCGCCTCCTATATATCCCCGGCGCCCTATCGAAGCAGCCACTGGCCGCCGACATGAGTCAGGCCAGCACAAGGGCATGGCCAAGAGGAGCCCCACTGTCACTGCCACCACTGATCTAGGTTGGCCCCCTACCGTGTCGTCCGTCTTCCACTGTTTGTTCAATCTACCATTGTTTGAATTATCACGATGATATTAGACATATGCAATGCCATTTGTATTTTTTAATGGAAAATAGGAGAATTAAAAATTTAGGAGAAGAAATTTACAGGAATTTACAAAAGTAGCTCTCAGACAGCTTCCCCTAAATTATGCAATCATCCCGTAAAACCACTTTTACGAGATGTTTTTAAATGGAGCTATTTGAGTTGCTTTTAGTAGACATAAAAACATCTCAACCAACTTAGATTTGCTAAAGCGTTTTTATCACTATAGTTAGTAGATTTACCAACTTAAAATCACCTAAAACGTAGATGGAAACTTCAGAAATTCTGTTTTCACAGGACAAGATCACCAATTCACCATATCCAAACTTGAGAATTCTTGCGTCGCCCCACGGCCCTTGGGCATTTCAAGGTTCAGCATGCAGACCAAAGTCCATATGGCACCCATGTGATAATGGTGCGATATGCTAGACGTCAAGAGATCGACATGTATCGCGGCGGAGAATCCCGATCTATCCCCGAAGATCTCTCGGGAATCCTGGCTTCCACCCCTCTTTTCGCCGTGCCCCAACACATTCAGAGCACTGCCGCCGGTCAGAGAAGCGTTCCATCGATCGCCCACTTGTTTCCCGTCCCGCCAGACATCGCCGTCAGATAAAACACACAGCTTTATTCCTCGACGAAAAATATTCGCTCATATCTTTAGCGGATGTGACCGCACGCCCGGCCAACCTGCATGCATTTTGCATTGACCACCGCAGGCACGCACGTACGTACGTTACCTACGTAGTAGGAGTACGTGCGGTGTGTGTCAAACTGTCAAACCGACCAGGCCGCGATGTCAAAACCGATCGAGATGCTGCTCTAGTGGAATGTTTCTATGTTCTTCCAGGATCATGAGCCTGCCGTGGGATCTGATCTTGGTGCGAGACGCTTAGCTGAATGCATGCAAGATTTGGTCAGGTACTTGAGATCGCACTTCTTTCTTTCTTTCTCAAGATCAAGATGCATGCATCAGATCTTTGAGCAGATCGTCCGAAAGAAACAGAATGGGCAAAGGAAGGTTCGGCAGGACTGAGTTTTCGAAGCACATGGCAGTATGGCACAGCAGCATGTAACTCATGCTAAATGTCTGATGCAGAGGTTGGGTGACCCTTCTTTTCAATAAATAAATAAATTAAAATGTAACAATCAAAACATAACCATATGGATAGGTATCAGTCAATTGAGACTTAACCAAGTCTCAGTCAAGTGACATAATATATAAATAAGAAAAAAGAAAAAAAACTAATTTTTTTTGCGTGAACCTTAACACAAAATCTCACGAATATAGCATTGACTTAGACACAACAAAGTCTCAATCAGTTGAAATTTAGCAACACTGCTTTTCTGTGCGATGCATAGGGAGAATTATCATTGTTTTTTCGGCAAGAGGGGAATACCATCGGGCTGCGCATCGAGTGATGACATAGCCATATGGGAAGAGTATCATGTATAGCTCGTACAAACTAATCATGACGCACGTGTACGGGTGGTAGGATTATGATTTTGGAATAGATTTACTATTAACGAACACGAATATCTCCTAGAACACGCCATGCACTACGGAATCTTCCTTTAGAAAAATGGGCGGTCTAAAGAGGGATTTATTCGGACCGCTGATTAAAAACAAGATTACGTAGACATAATGACCCAGGAAAGATGAATGGACTGAGAATATACCACTCCAAGTTGTTAAATGGCAGGCACAACGTACGCTTACGCTAGCTGCTAGTAGTACGTACTCCCACGACGACGACGACAAGCATCCGCCCGCATGCAACCAGAGCTTTTCTGAAGGCTACGTGCAACCAGAACCGGTTCGCTCCGGCGAAGGCACGTGCAAAAGCGGCCCAGAATGAGAGAGATGGATCATGCTGTTCAAGCCACAGCCCGAGACGAATCTCGACAGCCGGCGACATGCTCCTCCCTCCCTTTTGGCCCGGCCCGAAACCAGATAGATGCCGGTCCTCTTTGACCGTGGCATATATGCAGCCAGCAGAAGAGGACGCCGGAATGTACGTCCTGCTCCTTCCCTTCCTCTCTTCCTTCCATGCAGCAGCATTATGCCAAGCAAGTAGCCCCGGCGCTAGCCTTTTGGCGGTCACTCGCTGATTGAGAGGAGAATCCTGATCCACGGAATCTGCTCGCCTGCCCGCTTGGATATCCGCATGGCGCCGATCCACTTCTTGACGTCAACTCAGGATCAAGTTGCCCTACAACTACAAGTTTCTTGTGCATGCTGCGTTGAGATGAGATGGGATGAGCAGGCAGGTATGTGACTCACTGACCCAATTAGGTTTTCACTAGCCTACCACCAAAGAAAGTAGGAGGAGGAGTAACTCTTTTTTGAGTGGAGGCCGCGTGAAAATCGCAGCAAAAGTTGCGAACGGGAGCGACCACTTGCAGGCGAGGCGAGCAGCATGTGGACACGGTGATCACACTTGAAAAGCGGCACGAGGCTTTCACAAAGTGAAGCCCATTTTCGAAAGCAATGTTCTGTGCTGCATGTCAAACTCGAGCGGGGAAACTGGACTCTGAATCTAACAATCTGCAGTTTTGGACAACCTATGCTTCGTGTACATGGGTCTCTCTAAACATTGAGAGTGATCTCAGCGAGGCTTAAGCTTTGACAATTTGTACAGCACTTATAGGCTATAGCCCTAATATAACGTTGTGTGTTCACCTCGACAGTTGACGAACGAAACCTACCACCGTACGTGTCGATGAATACGGTATCGCTTTTCCCAAGTCTTGATGGAATCTGCAAAAGGGAAATGCACGATTCAAGTGGTAGAAGGAACTTTGCGTGGTCAGAATGGGGAAAAAGGCTCAGCAAGTCAAAATTATGTTCGGCCGCGATACAGGTGTGCAACATCATGACTATATTCGACGAGGACTGAAGGAGACGTGATACTCGGAACCTAAATGAGCAACATCCATATTATTTTTGAAACTCGGCAAAAGATTTGCCATTTTCATTGAATAAGGAAGAAGGTTTAGAGTTTGTGGCCAACGGCCGAATTACAAAGCATCACTCTCGCGGCATTGAATTACACACATGCTTCGCTCCGGCGAGACACCACAGATTACACTCTTCTTTGATCCTAGCAACAATAACACCAACCGGCACCGCCAAGTTGCGGAAGACCCTTGCGTTCCGTTCCTTTCAAATTTCCCACGAAACGAGTAGCATGAGGGAGATGAGCGGCTTTTTGGACTGCGTCTTCCTGGTCGCGTTGAGGCGCCACCAGTCTTTAACTGAATTCATGTGACCCCACTCCACGAGGTTCACGTCATGAAGGCCAAGCCAAACCTTGACCAAAGCCCAAACTCTAGCTGTGTATCTGCATTGGAAGAGAAGGTGTGCCGCTGATTCTTGGACTTGTTTGCAAAGGGGGCAAAGGTTGCAATTAGGCCATCCACATCGCTGTAGCCGGTCTGCCGTCCAAACCCTGAGCAACATCCATATGAATATATGATATAAACGATGGTTCTTGAGAGATTAGTTACAAGCTTGATATGAGCTAGTAGCCTTCTATAGTGCCGGGTCAAGTAAAAACATGAATCCCTGCAAAAAAGAAACCCTAAAAACAAGAAAATGGAAGAACTACTCGGCATGATTCAACACAGAATTTGCTAGATGCATTTCTATTTCTGCAGTGTCAACAATATGTGCATTCTCATCCTGGTTCTTATTTTGGGTGCAAATTTCTCATCCAAGGTAATTGAGGAATTCTGTACAAAATTCTCATCCAGGTTAATTGAGCAAAATTTCCACGGCTAGTACCACCGCCTCTTCGGGAACTAGCCGTGGGAGCAGAAAAGGGCCAGCCATTTCCCGCAAATTAAAAAGAATAGGCCCCGCTGACGTCCTTTAGACTTTAAGCCGCTTCACCTAGGCAAGCTAGCCAGGCAAACCCTATTTGGCGCTTCAACTGCCCTTTACTACTGTTTTTGCAAACGGGCGCCTGAAGTGACTCCGCGCTGGGCTGGCTCTTCTAATGTTTTTCTTTCTCTCTTAATTCGCAAAAAGCGCGCCATATGTGGATGGTGTAACCACCACACAAACGAGCGGGATCTGGTAACATTTATCTTTTCTCCTCTTTTATTGGTTCTTTTTTTCTTTCATTTTTCGTTTCCTTTTTTTTCTTCTTACTGCTTCGATGAATTGTTTGCAAATACGTGAACTTTTTCTTCAAATCAATGAATTGCTTTTGAAATTCGGTTAACTTTTTTTCAAAATCCATTAACTTTTTTTGAATTTGGTGAACTTTTTCAAATTTGATAATTTTTTTTAAATCGGTGATCTTTTTTTAAAATTCAATGAACTTTTTTGAAAATTGATGAACTTTTTTCGAAATCGGTTAAAATCAATAAACTCTTTTTTAAATGAATGGTTTTTTAATCAATAAAGTTTTTCCATTTTCACGAACCTATACTTATTTTTTATTCTTTTTTCTATTCGTGGTTTTTTGTGAATTTCTTTTCAAACAATTAATTCTAGGTACATAATATATCTTTCGATGAAGGGTCAAATAGATCTTGTTTGTAATAGTCGACAAGCTTGGTAGCACGGTCTGGTGGTTCGGGCGTCAGGTTGCTCTTCGCTCGGTTGATAGTTCGGTTCCCAGTTCTTGCATATTTATACAAGTAATTTTATTTTGTACAGCTTTTCCTCCGTGAATGGGCCAGCCCGCTAGCTCCCCCTGCGAACACTGTTTCCACCAACCGGCGCTTACAGCGCGGACTAGGAGCACCAACCTTTTGGGTGCCATGTGTGGCTCTCTGTTATGCCCGATAGAATCTGTATTTCTATGACCATTGATACTTAATAAAGGTTTACAGTTTCCTAAAAACAACAGCTCCCAGCTCGCCGATTCGAGGGATACTGACCGATGCCAACATGTGCCAAGGTTATTGTGAGATGTAGCCTAGCCTCGCCTCTGGCGTTTGGGGCGCTCATTAGTGGACCGGACCATTAATCTGGTATTCAGAAGGTCCAATATACAGTTTCGATACGAGAATGTCTGGCAAACACACTCTGACTGATAAATTGGTAACCGATTCGTGGCGTAGCCAGAACCGTGGGCCAGGGCTACAAGGCATTATCGAATCGCTGGGAGCGCTCCAACGGAAGCTTGAACCGTGGGGAGCGCAAGAGTTTGGCTGTTTTGCACGCACTGTCAGACAACTTCAGAAGAAATTGGACAAACTTAGAAGACAGTCCATTGGCCGGGGTCCTTCTGATGAGGAGAAACGTACTATGGTTAAATTAAGGGAGGCCCTTCGGAAGGAAGAACTGTGGATAAAGCAACGCTCTAGGGTGTTGTGGCTTCACGCTGGTGATAGAAACACAGGGTATTTTCAGGCTCAAGCAAAACAGCGTCAGCGCATGAACCGGATTAGTGGGCTGGGACGAGCTGATGGTACTGTATGTTTGAACGCGGAAGATGATAAGGTAGAGATTCAGTCGTTCTATGAACACCTGTACACGTCCCAGGGGCAGTTTGATATGAGCGAGTTGATGGCACACATTCCGGTGAAAGTATCGCCGGAAATGAATCAGGTCCTGGACAAACCATTTACAACGGAGGAAGTCTCGCAAGCTCTATTTCAGATGGCCTCTTCAAAGGCCCCCGGCGTGGATGGTTTTACAGCAGGATTTTATCAACGGCACTGGAAGTTGCTTAAAGACGATGTAACTAAAGCAGTGTTGGATTTTCTTAATGGGGGTGACCTACCAGTGGGTTTGAATGACACGTCTATTACCCTTATACCTAAGGTACGATATCCTCAAATGATCTCCCAGTATCGCCCTATTGCCCTTTGTTCCGTGTTATACAAGATAGCTGCTAAAGTAATAACAAATCATATGAGGGGATGCATGGATGAGATAATAAGTGAAGAGCAGAGTGCGTTTGTTCCCGGGCGCTTAATTACTGATAATGTGTTGGTTGCTTTTGAGAGTATCCACACAATGAAAAAGAGGAAGAAGGGGAAGAATTTTGCATGTGCTTTAAAACTTGATATGATGAAAGCCTACGACCGCATTGAGTGGCATTATCTTGAGGCGGTGCTCGTGAGATTGGGCTTTAGCATCTTTTTTATCAGATTAATCATGAAGTGTGTCACTTCTGTTCGGTTCCCGGTCCGGATCAATGGAGAACTTCAACCATATTTTACTCCATCCAGAGGTTTCCGACAGGGTGATCCTATATCACCGTTTCTTTTCTTACTTTGTGCCGAGGGCTTTTCTCCACTGCTTAAATCATATGGTCACATTGATAGAGGAATCAGAACAAGTTTTCGAGCACCATGGGTAAGTCATTTACTCTTTGCAGACAACAGTCTAATATTCCTTAGTGCAAATGTGCAGAGTGCAGAAAGACTCAATGATATTTTGCGAATTTATGGGGAGAGTTCGGGACAATGTATTAGCAGAGAAAAAGGTGCCATCTTTTTTAGTCCGAACACTCCTCGTACTATTCGGCAAGTTCTAAAAACTACACTTGGTGTTCACGTGGAAGCATTCAGCGAGCGATATCTTGGGCTTCCGACTGCGGTTGGAAAGATTACCAGTGGCACCTTTCATCACATTTGTGAGCGCTCAAGAAGCAAGATGCGAGGTTGGTCTGAAAGGCTCTTTGCGTGTGCGGGAAGGGAGACATTGCTAAAGTCTATCATCCAATCCATTCCCACATTCAGTATGAGTTGCTTTCTGCTGACAAAAAAGATGTGTAAGAGCCTTACTTCAAACATGGCGAGATACTGGTGGAGTAGCTCCATTGATAGAAGATCTCTACACTGGATATCTTGGAAAAATCTTGCGACACCAAAATGCAGAGGCGGAATGGGTTTTCGTGATCTGTATCTTTTTAATTTGGCTCTATTGGGGAAGCATGGATGGAGATTTATTACCAGTCCCACTTCACTTTGTGCCAGAGTTTTGAAAGGGAGATATTTTCCTGATACGGAATGTATGCACGCCACTATTCCCAAGGCTGCTTCGGCTACATGGCGAGCGATTGTTGCTGGTCGAGAGGCACTTCAGGCAGGACTCATTTGACGAGTTGGTGATGGGACTTCAATTGATGTATGGACAGATAAGTGGATCCCTTCTACCCCTACTATGTCTCCTATGATCAAACCAGACAACACACATGTGCAACTGGTTAGCGACCTAATTGACACACAAAATTGGTCATGGCGACGCGAGTTGGTTCAGCAAACTTTTATCCTACCAGATGCCCAGGCTATTCTCAATATTCCTTTACGGCAAGGTGGTGGTGAGGATTTTCTAGCGTGGACACACGAGAAATCAGGCATATACACTGTTAAATCGGCGTACCGAGCTCTAGTGAATCAAAAAGAGCGTTTAGCTCGAGATGAAGGGCAGGTTACAGGATCTTCAACGGGTCAAGAACAGTTGTGGAAAGCTATTTGGTCTCTCAAAATGGTTCCCAAAGTCAGAGTATTCTGGTGGCGAGTTATACGTGGTATTCTCCCGGACGAATGCACACTGAAATACAGACACATACGTGATGTGAGCTTGTGCAAAATATGTCATGCCATGGATGAGGATCTGTACCATGCACTAATCAAGTGCTCGCATGCAAAGCGTTTTTGGACAGAAGCAAGATCCCTGCTAGATATAAAACTCCCACGGATGCATCCTAGTACATGGGCGAAGGACATTTTATGTGAAGCAATGGTCACTGCTAGTGAGCGAGCATCCATAATTACAGTAATGTGGACTATATGGCATTCTCGTAACAGAATGACCCATGATAGAGATCCGATTGATCCAGCCACTTCGGTTCGGTTAACTAAAGAGGCCCTCGCGCTCTTGGATATCCCGCGGCAACAACGTTCAGTTTTGCCGGGGTTTGGCTGGCGCCCTCCGGACATCGAGCAAGTGAAGATCAATACAGACGCAGCTATTGCCATGGATGATGATTCCGCCGGCGCTGGGGGCGTCGCACGTTCTGCCAATGCACTCCTGGGTGTATGCTGTAAACCATATCCGGGAGTAACAGACCCAATGATCACAAAAGCTTTGGCTCTTCGCGACGGTGTTATTTTTGCAAATCTACGGGGCTATACACATGTGGTGATGGAGACCGATTGCCTGGAGGTAGTGAACCTCTGGAAAACTCGCCTCAACTCTCGCTCTGTTGTGGCATCTATCTTATCAGAAATAGGAGAGCTAGTTCTTAGTTTTACAGTTTTTGTAATTCAGCATATAAACAGGTCAGCCAACAGTCCAGCGCATTTGTGTGCCAAACGAGCTTGCACATTAGCTGTGACTGAGAGTTGGCTTACTGAGACTCCTAGCTTCCTGATAAGCAGCCTCCTGGCTGATTGTTCAGAGAACGCTTTTGCATAATAAAGCTCTCTAAATTCCCTGCAAAAAAAAAACAGTCTTAGCATCTGTTTGTGCTTCTTAGCATTTTTCTCTCTTTTTTCAGTATTCCAATTTTTCAATATATGTCTACTTTCTTACAATGTGCATTTTTTGTAATATCATGGAATATTTTTATATACATGTAAAAAAATAGTATACGTTTTGAACATTTTGTTGAATACATGTTAAACATTTCTCAAATACACGTCCAATATTTTCTGAATGGTATGAAATTTTTTGGAAAACTATGCTAACGTTTTTTTACATTGTATAAATTATTTTTATAAAAATTTAACAACATTTTTTGAAAGTCGTGGACAATTTTTAAATTCCATATTTTTCAAATGTTACAATTTTTTTAAACATTGCTAATATTTTTATATTGTATTATTAAATGATATTTTTTTATTGCTCTAAAAATTCAAAAGTCGTGGAAAACTCTTTTGGCACTGCATGAACATATTTTGAAGTGGGATGTTAATTATTTAAAATTTTAATTAAAGTGATTTTAGAAAAACGATGGGATTAGAACTAGAATAAAACGAAGACCCTATCAAACAAAAAGAGGAAAGGGCGGAAAAGGAAAAAAGTAAAGCCTAAGCGATATATAGCACAAAAAGGGAATCCAATTTCGATATACATTCATATATAGACTATTTCATAATTATAACAAAAGTAAAAAAATGCATCAGTATGTCGGGTTTACGAGTAGACTAGCCGAAGCTTTTTCTCCTAGAATAGTACTGGGCTGGGCCCATGAAAGAGCACTTCAGGCGAAGCTCCCATAAGGCTCGCATGAAGCTTCCATAAAAGGGATAGGTAGCTCCCATATCACAATCGTCAAGGGGATAAACAATAGAAGAGGATACTTTGCTAGTTGTGATTCTGTGTTTGAAGGTCGTGCTTTGAATCTAGAGGTGCACAATCTTGTCAAATTTTCTATCTTACTTCCACAAGGTCGTCATTTATGGCTTTTATCCCCTCATGACTCCTTTTGTATCCTTATAAACATAGTTCCCAATTAATAAAGTGTGGGAACCGTCAAGAAAAAAAGGCTCGCATGAAGCATGGTATAGCAGTGCTCGCAATGTTAGCGGCCACTGCTCTTTTTTTATCCTCGAAAAGGAAACCAGCTCCCGTCCACATTGGCAATTTCTATGGAACTAGCAAGATGCCTGTGCATTGCATAGAACAGCAAGATGCATTTTTTTTACAAAAAAACACTTGTTGTGATTGAACCATGCGGGAGTAATCATATGTGTAAAAACCAATGATATCTTGAGAAAGAGAAAAGATAAGGTGAGAAGGAGGTGGGGCGTGGTGATGATTGGTGGTCGGACTGAGCGGAGGCATGGGGATGGACGACGCCGGCAGCGACCACCATGCCAGATTATCCCAGAGGCTTCCTTTTTTAATTACTCAACAATAAGGTTGTGGGAAATAAGGATGAACGAGGGAGAGCCTTATCTACAAATGTGGAAAGAGGTGCGGGTATCTTTTTGTAAAATTGCCATAGTTTGCTTTCTATTCATCAGATATATATCGGACGATCAATATTATAAAATGGCAAGCACACCATTATCATCAACTCGGTTTTTTATAATTTCTATTGAATATCCTGTTTGGCGTGCTTTGCGTCAAACTGTCGGCCTTTGCACAGGCGAGCGACCGAGCAGCGGTGCAATGGGCCAGCCCAGTTTTGCGTAGACAGTGCACGTACAACCGCAACTAGCCAGCCGGTTTTGGGAACCTGAGACGGTTTTTTGTTTCTTTTACCGGTTTTTCTGTTTCTTTTTTTCTTTTTTTTTCTTTTCTGTTTCTGTTTCTTTTTCTTTTTCTTTCTTTTTTGTTTTCTGTTCTCATTTTCCTTTTTCTTTCAAGGTTATTTTCACTTTTTAAAAATAATTGCATGTTCGAACTTTGTTCTTAATTTTCTAAAAAACGTTCTTACTTTTAAAAAACGTTTGAAATTGCAAAGAATGGTCATTTTTCAAATAAAAAAACATAATTTCAAAAGATGTTCGGGATTTTCAAAAAATACTGCAATGCTTTTGTTTATAATTTTCACTTCTTTTCAAAAAATGCTCATGCATTAAAAAATGTTGCCGTTTACAAAATTTGTTCGCAAATTGCAAAAAAAAACATTTCCATTTTCCCGGAGTTTAAAAAATGTCCCAGTTTCGTAAATTGCTCACAAGTTTTAGAAAAATGAATCCCTGCGACAGCGGTTTTTTTGCACCATAGTGCGCGTTGGATGTAGATCTCGATCTTCGTGGGCCGGCCTAGTAGTTGAGTCGCGTGTGCGAAGCAGAGCTATTTGCCGCATGGAGCAGCCTATAGGACGTCCGCAATTCCGTGCGAGCTGTGCTAAACAAGAGCGCCCCTATGTATCGTTTTTTTAGTGAACCCTATGTCTCGTTTATTGAAATTACTTAAAGTACTCGTTACAAAGAACACTCCACCTTTTCAGGTCATGACAAATGATACACATGTAGCGCGTCACTTGTCGCAACCTAGGAGTTTTCCCTTTTTTCGTAGATCCGTTTATTCAAAACGTTTTATCTCTTAAACCGTGCGTCCAAATCTCAAACCGTTTTCACCATTGAATTCCTCGCGTCGAGATTTTCAAAACTAGATCCCATGTTAATAGGTTTTGACGAACTTTTTTTCATGAAAAAAATCGGACGAAAAAACCAAACCGGGAGCACGGTTTTTTTCTCTTTCTGAAAGAGGCGCGCCCGTGCCTCTCGCGAAATCACAACCGTGCCTCTCGTGGAAGCAAAACCGTGACTCTCGTGGAAGGGAAAAAACAGAAAACATGTTTTTTTCCCTTTCCGAAAGAGGCACGCCTGTGACTCTCGCGAAAGCACAACCGTGCCTCTGGCGAAAGCAAAACCGTGACTCTCGCGAAAAAAAAACAGAAAACGCGTATTTTTTTCCCTTTTCGAGAGACACGGCCGTGATTTTCGCGAAAGCACAACCGTGCCTCTTGCGGAAGCAAAACCATAACTCTCGCGAAAGAAAAAAAAACAGAAAACGCATTTTGTTTTTCCCTTTTCGAGAGGCACGGCCGTGACTCTCACGAAAGCACAACCGTGCCTCTCACGGAAGAAAAACCATGACTTTTCGCGAAAGAAAAAAAATAGAAAACGCGTTTTTTTGTTTCCGAAAGGCACGGCCGTGACTTTTGCTAAAACACAACCGTGCCTCTCGCAGAAGAAAAACCGTGATTTTTCTTGAAAGAAAAAAAGACAACGTCGAAAAGCTAAGGAAGACTGGGAAAAAACCAAAACGTCGAAACCCCAAAAAAACCATTTAAAAAGCCGAAAACGCGTGCGAAAAAACTAAAAAAAAACAAAATCTGGAGGGAGCGTCCAAAGCGCGACACGTGGCGAATGACTGAGAGCGCGCCAAGTAACGCTGATCGTTGCGAGGCTCCCGAAGGAGCGCTCGTTAACTAGTTGCTCCCCTCGTTTATTGTGTAACATAGGGCAGCCTCGTGTATGAAGGCGAGCGCAAAACTAGGCCGGCCCAGTTCAAGAGGCCACATGCCAGAACCTCTTTTTTTTCAATTTTGTTTATATTTTCAAATATTAGAAATACCTATTACCAAAAAAATCATATAATTTTTTGGTAAATGTTAATAAAACATTTAAAAATATTAAACATCTATGGAAAAGATGTTTCTCATGTAAACAAAAATTGTATAGCATGTGTATGAAAAAAGTTGATCATGTACTTAGAAATGTTAATCGAGGAATTCAAAAAAGTTAAAGCTGTATAGAAAAATGTTTGTCATGTGTAGAAAATATATGCAATGTGTATGGAAAAATGTTGATCATATGCTTAAAAATGTTAATCAAGCCTTTGAAAAATTTAAAATCTAGGTAGAATTTTTTTCTCATTTATATGAAAAATGTAATCCAAAAAATATACAAATCTGTATGGAAAAATGGTAAATGTCTATAAGAAAATGTTCTTGACAAAAAATGCACAACATACATTAGATAAAAGTAGACATAAAAAATACACTTAAATTTTGTAAATGTGTAAAAATTGTTTCTGATGTATACAAAAAATGTACATTGTGTGTGAAAATATGTTTAGTAGCATGAAATAAATGTTCACCGTGTATTCAAATTTTTTTAACCATGTTATTCAAAGAAGTATTAAAAATTGTAATTTAAAAATATACATCGTGTATTGAAAAAACAATAAAAATCGAGAAAGAAACAAAGAAAAGAAAGAAAGCCGATGAAATACAAGAAAGAAACAAATATCTAAAGAAAAATAAGAAAAGAAGAAAGAAAAGAAAAAACTTTTGAAATTGACAAAGAAACAAAAAGAAGTCACAATAAACGAAGAAACCAAGAAAGAAACAAAGAAAATCAACATATGAATTCAAACTATTAGAATACTTGGTGCGAGACAGATATATTCAAGAAGCCGCACTCCATGATAGTAGTCCTCCATGATATTTATGTTGTATTTTATGTCTTTTGATGGTTACATCATCTAGTAGATTTTTAGAGTGCATGTTACTTCATATTTCTTAAGTTAGGTTGATTTGCAGAGTGCCCGTGGCTTCGTATTTCATAAGTTAGTTTTTCGCCACAAATAACTTGAATTCTTGAATCAGCCACTGCAGCAAATGACCATACTTTATCTAAATTTTGCTCGAATAAGTTTCCATCCATAAACTATGTGCAGAAAGCATTGTAATTTTGCTAAGTAAATACGAAGGGTTCACATGAAGCTATAGTTCTATATGCAGAGGATTTTGGTATCGGTCGCGAGGGAGGGACTAGCAACCCAATTAGCAAGTGGTAGCTGGTCAAATCATGAAAATATGGTGGTGATTAATTGACTCTATTCTCGTTTTCCCCGTGTTGCGGCTTGGGGACAAGTCGCAACTCAAACAGGGGAGGGTGTTAGCGTCACTAAATAGTAAGACACCATCGGCCCAACAACTAATAGAGCCTGAAGGAGATGTAGCCCAAGCCCCAACAAAGCGAGCGAGAAGGCCTTACTAGCAAGTGACTGGTAGCTAGTGGGTGAACTCCACACAGGAAGTATAAGGAGTGGAACACGCGTTCAGGAAGGGCATTGTAGACTGATCAGACATGACACGGCGGTGGCGGCTATACCTACTACCATAGAAACCTAGCTTCCCTTTCCCCTTTCCCTCAAGTTTGACACATATGTGCTTGTAAGGAGTAGATCTTGTAAACTGAACCATCATAATCAGAGACACTAGTACCGTGCTAACAATATTTATGTTGTATTTTATGTTTTTTATGGTCACATCATCTAGTTGTTGAGAATCTTGAACTACTTTGGATCATTAGTAAACTTTTAGAATGCGTGTAGCTTCGTATTTCTTAAGTTATGTTGTTTTTCAGAGTGCACGTGGCTTCATATTTCATAAGTTAGTTTTTTTTCTCTGGTAACTTGAATTCCTAAATGACCATACTTTGACTGAAATTTTGCCCCAGCAAGTTCCTATCCGTAAACTATGTACAGAAAACATTGTACTTTTGCTAAGTAAGAACGAGGAAGCGGCTATAGGTCAGTCGACTGACTTTTCTTTTTAGGCCAGTCGACTAGCCCATACTCATTTCAGTCGAGCGGCAAGGAGGAGTTGAATGCACCGTTCTGGTTTCTCTAATGATTGACGTGTTTGCTGAATGGCAAGCCCAACATGCTCCTGTGCCGGTGGACACCCTGGCTTTGGCCACTCTTACCAATACGTCCAATGTCAGCTTTGCCACATGCAACCTAACCACAAGCATCACAACACGCAATGTATGGTGATATGGACAGTGGAAAGAACCCAACAACACATGCACACTCCCTATGAATTAGTACAAAGACTTCCATAGAAAACCATTGTACAGATGGTAATATACACAGTTCCAAGTCTGTAAATTAATCATAGGGATGCAGCTTAATCAAGAAGGGAGTTGCATGAGTAGCACGGTTTTAATTATGCTGAGTTGTCAATTGCTTGATTAAACCGTGCTACTCATGCAACAATGCACCTTATAACGAAAAGAAGAAACATGGTCGATTGCTTGAAACATGGTTTTAATTATAATGAGTTGTCAATTATACCAAGTTGCACCGATATTACACATTTTAAAATGAACAGTACTGCTATGCACGATGGATTCATGCACTATCCACAGACGACAGGTGACCTACACCATTGAATTGCCCCATTTTTCTAATTTGTGTGGCTTCAAATCATGTCGTGCACAAATCGTGCGTGAAGGGATCGTGTGCAGAGCACTTCCGTTTAAAAAAATGCAAAGAATAAGCATATATAGTGCACTTTTTGCATTCTACTATAATTTTCACAGAGTGTAACTGAAATAATGTATTTTCTTTAAGAAGAAAGAAAACTAAGAAAATCTTGCACACAACAATGCACCTAAATTGCATTTTATCGTAATATGCAAAAATAATCATATAGTCATGAAATTTTGGCATATATTATATAGTATTTATTTGTATATAATTACACCCAGCCAAAAACACACAAAACAACAATAACCAATAAAGGAAAGAAAAAAGAAAAAAACCATGGAAACAGAAATAGAAAATGAAGCAAAAATACACTTAAATAGGAAATAAAATGATATAAAAAACCAGAACAAAATAATGACAAAATTTGCACACAATCTGCACATAAATTGTTTTTTGTTCTAATATGCAATAATAAACACATAATTGTGAAATTTTTCCACATAGTGTAACTGAAATAATGTATTTCCTTTAGGAAGAAAGACAACTAAAAAACTTGCGCACAACTATGCACCGAAATTGCGCTTTATCGTAATATGCAAAAGTAATCATATAGTCATGAAATTTTGGCACATATGATATAGTATTTGTTTGTATATAATTACACTCAGCCAAAAACCCAAAAAAAACAACAATAACCAATAAAGGAATGAAAAAGGGAAAAACAAAAACCAGAGAAACAGAAAAACAGAAATAGAAAATGAAGCAAAAATACCCTTAAATAGG
The DNA here is from genome assembly GCF_056163025.1 of Triticum urartu. Lineage (NCBI taxonomy): Eukaryota > Viridiplantae > Streptophyta > Magnoliopsida > Poales > Poaceae > Triticum > Triticum urartu. The sequence goes on along the minus strand of NC_141876.1, from coordinate 486,263,408 downwards.
AAAGAAAATAATATAAAAACTAAAAAAAGACAAAATTTGCACACAATCTGCACATAAATTGCGCTTTGTTATAACTGGTCTGCTAAAAATCAGTCGACTGAGATTTAACCAAGTCTCAGTCGACCATGCAACATTTTATGCCATCGTTTGCAACATTTTTTCCTACCAGTTGCAACATCGGTCTTGCTGGTTGTAGCATGTCGCCTCTCATCGGTTGTAGCACGTCATCTCACCGGTTGCAACATCCTTCATTGACGATTGTAGCATTTTAGTTAGAATGGCTGTAGCATTTTTTTGTTGGTGCTTGCAATACCATCGCAACATATTTCGTCGCCGTTTGTAGCATCCAGCCATGCCGCTTGTAGCAAAAAAAAAACACACTGACATCACTCGACTGAGACTTTGTTAAGTCTCAGTCGACTGAGTTCTAGACACCCTTGTTATAATATGCAAGAATAAACACATAACATTGTTTTTTCGCAAAAAGAAAACTTTCCAAAGAAAGAATGAATTAGTGGCATTGGTATTTGATCCATGGTTTTTGTACTTTTCTGGATCAAAATAATGAATATGTGGTATCGGTATTACCAATTAAGAAGAAAGAAAAGTGAAAGACATGAAAAAAAAGTTGCATGCGGTTTGAATAGAAATTGCCCTTTTTATAATATGCAAAATAAGCACAAATAGTGAAATTTCACAAAAAAATCATGAGTAGGAATGAATTAGAGGTATTGGTATTACCCTTAAAGAATATAAAATGAAATAAAAATTTAAGCAAAATTAAAATAGTGAAGTTTTCTAAGAAGCAATGAATTAGTGTCATTGGTTTCCGGTTAAGAAGAAAGAGTTGAAAATAATAGTAAAATAATGCAATATTTTGCAAAGAATTTGCACAGAAGTTGCGCTTTCTATAACATGCGGGAATAAGAATATAATAGTGTAATTTTCATAAAAAGAAAATTTCCTGAGAAGAAATGAATTTGCGGCATTGGTATTATTATTAAAGAATGATAGAAATAAAGTAATACTAAAAAACCAAAATACCAAAGTTTTCAAGAAAGAATGAATTAGTGGATTACGCATTACTCTTAAAAATGAAATAAAAACTAGAGCACAATCCAAATAATGAGGTTTTGTAAGGAAGAATGAATTATTAACATTGGTATTACCCTTTCATATAAATAAAGTAAAATAGAAACTAAAAAAATCAAAATAATAAGGTTTTCTAAGAAAGAACAAATTAGTGTCATTAGTATTACCCTTTATGAAGAAACAAAAATATATAAATAAATTACAATAAGGAGAATGAATTAGTAGCATTATTACTACCCATTAAAAAATAATAATGTTTTTTGCAAAACTTGCAAACAACTTCGCTCTTAAATTACACTTTTTTAGTACACAAACAATAATCATATAGTAGTGTAATTTTCACACATATTGCAAAATTATTTATGTGTGTAAATTACACTCACCCAACATCCCCTAAATATCTCTACTCTTATAAAAAACCGAGTTGGTGATAATGGCGTGACTGCCATCTTGTAATATAGACCGTCCGATCTATATCTGACGGATAAAATGCAAACTATGACAATTTTACAAAAAAAACCGCACCTCTCTCCACATTTACAGATAAGGCCTTGCCTCGTTCATCCTTATCTCCCACAACCTCATTGCTGAGCAATTCAAAAAGGAAGTCTCTGGAACAATCTAGCATGGTGGCCGCTGCCGGCGCCGTCCATCCCCATGCCTCCGCCCAGTCCGACCACCAGTCACCACCACGCCCCATTCCTCCTCACCTTATCTCTCATTTTTCTCGAGATATCATTCTTTCGATGAAATTCTCGGGATACCATTTTTCCCATAAAATTCTTGAGATATCATTAGTTTTTACACATGGGATTACTCCTGCATAGGTCAATCACAACAGGTGTTTTGTAAAAAAATGCATCCTGATGTTCCGTGCAATGCACGGGCATCTTGCTAGTCCACAAATTAAAAATAAAACCAACTAACTAAGAGAAACAGAACCACTCAAAAAAACTAAGAGAAACAGAAAAACAAAAGCAAAAGCATACAAAAACAAAAAAATATTAAAAACAAATGGAGATAGAGGAGGGCTGGATCGCACCGGTGTGTTTGATTGCAAGGGTGGCCATGGATGGGTTGGGATCGTTCAGAAAATAGACATGTTTGGTTATAAAGCACTTGAATGGTTCCACTAAAAAAGATAGATAATATGCTCTGAAGATGCTGAACCATTCCACCCTAAGAAATTGGTCGAATCATATGGTCACCCATTGCGTGCATGATCATGTGAGCATGACTGATGGTCCCATCCCAAATAATTAGCTCAGCTCTTATATACAGCCAAAAACATGAATCGAATGGTTCCATCCCCAAAAAACTGGATGGTCCAAACCCATTCATATGGTACCTTCAACCAAACGCATAGGGCTTCGGGCCAGAAGGAAATCGACTGACCCAAATAAGTGGCCAGTCAGAAAAGAAAGCTCACGGAATAAACAACACAGATCAGGAAAAAAACGCAGGACGAATCTCAGAGAAAAATCCAATGGCCACAAAATCGATTGACCCAAAGTGAAATTTCAGCTGACTGAAACGTAGGTAAATTGTACTCCCTTCGTTCCAAATTACTCGTCGTGGTTTTAGTTCTTGTACTCCCTTAGTTCCAAATTACTCGTCGTGGTTTTAGTTCAAATTTGAACTAAAACCACGACGAGTAATTTGGAATGGAGGGAGTAAAAACGAAGGGTTCGCATGAACCTATGGTTCTTCTATCTGTAGAGGATTTTGGTACCGGTCATGGGGGAGGGACTGAGCAACACAATTAGCAGGTGGTAGCTGGTCAAATCATGAAAAGATGGTGATGGCTGATTGACTACGCCGTTTATGCTCAACGGGTCGAAAAAAATCAAAACATCATAAACATCCAGTTAATACAGGATCGAGCCCCAAAATCAATGCAAGAATCAAACCATCCTGGCAAAATTAATGGCCGCGACTCCTCGCCAAACAAAATCCGGAGCCTTAAGACGCCATCACCAACGAAGATCGTCAATATTGTGCTATATCGTTGGTCCATGCATTGCATAAAAGGGCGGCCACTGGCACGAGCTCAGATCCATCCATACAGCCTTCGCTGCCCACGAGCCAAACATTCGGATACAGTCAACCACCATACGGACAAGGCTTGATCGTCACGGGCGACCATGAAGCCTCCTCCTGCATTGCCGACCCGGAGCCGTATCCGTGGCCTCGCTCTTGTCCCGGCCCTCACCTGCGCCGGCATTGCACCGGCGAGCGGCGATGGCGGGCAGTGGGAGAAGGTACAATTACCTCATCAAGTTCTAGTTTCCTCCCACTCACTTCTTTCGAGGGAAACTCCTTCTTTAGAAATGATCCATTTTTGGCAACAAAGATCTTGCCTTTCGGATCTGTGGTAGAAGATGTACCCATTTGTTTCCTTAGGGTATCCTATGAAGACGCACTTCTCCGATTTGGGTTCAAGCTTATCAGGCTGAAGCCTTTTGACATAAGTGTCGCAACCCCAAATTTTGAAGTAACGACAACTTAGGTTTCTTGACAAACCATAGTTCATACAGTGTCGTCTCAACGGATTTAGATGGTGCCCTATTTAACGTGAATGTAGCTGTCTATAATGCATAACCCCAAAACGATAGTGGTAAATCGGTAAGAGACATCATAGATCGCATCATATCTAATAAAGTACTGTTACAACGTTCGAACACACCATTACGTTGTGGTGTTCTAGGTGGCGTGAGTTGTGAAAATATTCTAAATGAAGGCCAAACTCATAACTCAAATATTCACCTCTGCGATCAGATCGTAGAAACTTTATTTTCTTATTACAATGATTCTCCACTTCACTCTGAAATTCTTTGAACTTTTCAAATGTTTCACACTTGTGTTTCATTAAGTAGATATACCCATATCTGCTCAAATCATGTGTGAAGGTCAAAAAATAACGATGCCCGCTGCAAGCCTCAACACTCATCGGACCACATACATCGGTATGTATTATTTCCAATAAGTCATTAACTCGCTCCATTGTTCTGGAGAACGGAGTTTTAGTCATCTTGCCCATTAGGCATGTTTTGCAAGTATCAAATGATTCATAATCAAGTGATTCCAAAAGCCCATCTGCATGGAGTTTCTTCATGCGCTTTACACTAATATGACTGATGTCTACTACACAACCTTCTTCTTGTAGACGTTGTTGGGCCTCCAAGTGCAGAGGTTTGTAGGACAGTAGCAAATTTCTCTCAAGTGGATGACCTAAGGTTTATCAATCAGCGGGAGGTGTAGGATGAAGATGGTCTCTCTCAAACAACACTGCAACCAAATAGCAAAGAGTCTCTTGTGTCCCCAACACACCCAATACAATGGTAAATTGTATAGGTGCACTAGTTCGGCGAAGAGATGGTGATACAAGTGCAATATGGATAGTAGATATAGATTTTTGTAATATGAAAAAATAAAAAACAGCAAGGTAACTAATGATAAAAGTGAGCACAAACGATATTGCAATGCGTTGAAACAAGGCCTAGGGTTCATACTTTCACTAGTGCAAGTTCTCTCAACAATAATAACATAATTGGATCATATAACTATCCCTCAACATGCAACAAAGAGCCACTCCAAAGTCACTAATAGCAGAGAACAAACGAAGAGATTATTGTAGGGTACGAAACCACCTCAAAGTTATCCTTTCTAATCGATCTATTCAAGAGTCTGTAGTAAAATAACACAAAACTATTCTTTCTGTTCAATCTATCATAGAGTTCGTACTAGAATAACACCTTAAGACACAAATCAACCAAAACCCTAATGTCACCAAGATACTCCAACATCACCTCAAGTATCCGTGGGTATGATTATACGATATGCATCACACAATCTCATATTCATCTATTCAACCAACACAAATAACTTCAAAGAGTGCCCCAAAGTTTCTACCGGAGAGTCAAGACGAAAACGTGTGCCAGCCCCTATGCATAAGTTCACGAGGTCACGAAACTCGCAAGTTGATCACCAAAACATACATCAAGTGGATCACGTGATATCCCATTGTCACCACATATAAGCACATGCAAGACACACGTCAAGTGTTCTCAAATCCTTAAAGACTCAATCCGATAAGATAACTTTAAAGGGAAAACTCAATTCATCACAAGAGAGTAGAGGGGGAGAAACATCATAAGATCCAAATATAATAGCAAAGCTCGCGATACATCAAGATCGTGCCAACTCAAGAACACGAGAGAGAGAGAGATCAAACACATAGCTACTGGTACATACCCGCAGCCCCGAGGGAGAACTACTCCCTCCTCGTCATGGAGAGCGCCGGGATGATGAAGATGGCCACCAGAGAGGGATTCCTCCCTCCGGCAGGGTGCCGGAACAGGTCTAGATTGGTTTTCGATGGCTACGGAGGCTTCTGGCGGCGGAACTCCCGATCTATTCCGCTCTTTGATGTTTTTAGGGTATATGGACATATATAGTCGAAAGAAGTCGGTCAGGGGAGCCACGAGGAGCCCATGAGGGTGGGGGGCGCGCCCAGGGGGGTAGGGCGCACCTCCCTGCCTCGTGGCCACCTTGAAGCTTCCCTGACGTCTACTCCAAGTCTCCTGGATTGCTTCCATTCAAAAAATAACTCTCCCGAAGGTTTCATTCCGTTTGGACTCCGTTTGATATTCCTTTTCTTCGAAACACTGAAATAGGCAAGAAAACAACAATTTGGGCTGGGCCTCCGGTTAATAGGTTAGTCCCAAAATTAATATAAAAGTGTATAATGAAGCCCATAAACATCCAAAACAGATAATATAATAGCATGGAACAATAAAAAATTATAGATACGTTGGAGACGTATCAGCATCCCCAAGCTTAATTCCTGCTCGTCCTCGAGTAGGTAAATGATAAAAACAGAATTTTTGATGTGGAATGCTACCTAACATATTTATCAATGTAATCTTCTTTATTGTGGCAAGAATATTCAGATCCGAAAGATTCAAGACAAAAGTTTAATATTGACATAAAAATAATAATACTTCAAGCATACTAACAAAGTAATCATGTCTTCTCAAAATAACATGGCCAAAGAAAGCTATCCCTACAAAATCATATAGTCTGGCTATGCTCTATCTTCATCACACAAAATATTTAAATCATGCACAACCCCGATGACAAGCCAAGCAATTGTTTCATACTTTTGATGTTCTCAAACTTTTTCAATCTTCACGCAATACATGAGCGTGAGCCATGGACATAGCACTATAGGTGGAATAGAATGGTGGTTGTGGAGAAGACAAAAAGGAGAAGATAGTCTCACATCAACTAGGCATATCAACGGGCAATGGAGATGCCCATCAATAGATATCAATGTGAGTGAGTAGGGATTGCCATGCAACAGATGCACTAGAGCTATAAGTGTATGAAAGCTCAAAAAGAAACTAAGTGGGTGTGCATCCAACTCGCTTGCTCACGAAGACCTAGGGCATTTTGAGGAAGCCCATCATTGGAATATACAAGACAAGTTCTATAATGAAAAATTCCCACTAGTATATGAAAGTGACAACATAGGAGATTCTCTATCATGAAGATCATGGTGCTACTTTGAAGCACAAGTATGGTAAAAGGATAGTAGCATTGCCCCTTCTCTCTTTTTCTCTCATTGTTTTTGTTTTTTTGTTTTTTTGTGCCTCCTCTTTTTTTATGGCCTCTTTTTTCTCTTTTTTTCGTCCGGAGTCTCATCCCGACTTGTGGGGGAATCATAGTCTCCATCATCCTTTCCTCACATGGGACAATGCTCTAATAATGATGACCATCACACTTTTATTTACTTACAACTCAAGAATTACAACTCGATACTTAGAACAAAATATGACTCTAAATGAATGCATCCGGCGGTGTACCGGGATGTGCAATGACTCATGAGTGACATGTATGAAAGAATTATGAATGGTGGCTTTGCCACAAATACGATGTCAACTACGTGATCATGCAAAGCAATATGACAATGATGGAGCATGTCATAATAAACGGAACGATGGAAAGTTGCATGGCAATATATCTCGGAATGGCTATGGAAATGCCATAATAGGTAGGTATGGTGGCTGTTTTGAGGAAGATAAATGGTGGGTTTATGGTACCAGCGAAAGTTGCGCGGTACTAGAGAGGCTAGCAATGGTGGAAGGGTGAGAATGCGTATAATCCATGGACTCAACATTAGTCATAAAGAACTCACATACTTATTGCAAAAATCTATTAGTTATCGAAACAAAGTACTACGCGCATGCTCCTAGGGGGATAGATTGGTAGGAAAAGATCATCGCTCATCCCCGACCGCCACTCATAAGGAAGACAATCAATAAATAAATCATGCTCCGACTTCATCACATAACGGTTCACCATACGTGCATGCTACAGGAATCACAAACTTTAACACAAGTATCCCTCAAATTCACAATTACTCAACTAGCATGACTCTAATATTACCATCTTCATATCTCAGAACAATCATCAAGTATCAAACTTCTCATAGTATTCAATGCACTATATATAAAAGTTTTTGTTATACCCATCTTGAATGCCCATCATACTAGAACTAATTTTATAACCCAAGCAAATTACCATGCTGTTCTAAATACTCTCAAAATAATATAAGTGAGGCATGAGAGTTCATCTATTTCTTCAAAATAAAACCACCACCGTGGTCTAAAAACATATAAGTGAAGCACTAGAGCAAATGACAAACTACTCCGAAAGATATAAGCGAAGCACAATGAGTAGTTGAATAATTATGTAACTATTTGAAGACTCTCTAACATTTAAGAATTTCATATCTTGGTATATTATTCAAACATAAAGCAAAACAAAATAAAATAAAATGACGCTCCAGGCAAAACACATATCATGTGGTGAATAAAAATATAGCTCCAAGTAATGTTACGATGAACGAAGACGAAAGAGGGGATGCCTTCCGGGGCATCCCCAAGCTTAGGCTCTTGGTTGTCCTTGAATATTACCTTGGGGTGCCTTGGTCATCCCCAAGATTAGGCTCTTGCCACTCCTTATTCCATAGTCCATCGAATCTTTACCCAAAACTTGGAAACTTCACAACACAAAACTTAACAGAAAACTCGTAAGCTCCGTTAGTATAAGAAAATAAATCACCACTTAGGTACTGTTGAGAACTCATTCTAAATTAATATTGGTGTAATATCTAATGTATTCCAACTTCTCTATGGTTCATACCCTCCGATACTACTCATAGATTCATCAAAATAAGCAAACAACACATAGAAAACAGAATCTGTCAAAAACAGAACAGTCTGTAGTAATCTGTATCAAACGTATACTTATGGAACCCCAAAAATTCTGAAATATATTGATGGACCTGAGGAATTTGTCTATTAATCATCTGCAAAAAGAATCAACTTAATCGCACTCTCCAGTAAAAATGGTAGCTAATCTCGTGAGCGCTAAAGTTTCTGTTTTTTACAGCAAGACCGCAAAGACTTTCCCCAAGTCTTCCCAAAGGTTCTATTTGGCACAAACACTAATTAAAACATAAAACCACATCTAACCAGAGTCTAGATAGATTATTTATTGCTAAACAAGGGCAAAAAACAAGGAACAAAAATAAAATTGGGTTGCCTCTGATACGTCTCCAACGTATCTATAATTTTTGATTGCTCCATGCTATATTATCTACTGTTTTGGACATTATTGGGATTTATTATCCACTTTTATATTATTTTTGGGACTAACCTATTAACCGGAGGCCCAGCCCAGAATTGTTGTTTTTGCCTATTTTAGGGTTTCGAAGAAAAGGAATATCAAACGGAGTCCAAACGGAATGAAATCTTCGGGAACGTGATTTTTGGAACAAACAAGATCCAGGAGACTTGGACCCTACGTCAAGCAACCAACAGGGAAGCCACGAGGTAGGGGGGCGCGCCTACCCCCCCAGGCGCGCCCTCCACCCTTGTGGGCCCCCTGTTGCTCCACCGACATACTCCTTCCTCCTATATATACCTACGTACCCCCAAACGATCAGATACGGAACCAAAAACCTAATTCCACCGCCGCAACCTTCTGTATCCACGAGATCCCATCTTGGGGCCTATTTCGGAGCTCCGCCGGAGGGGGCATCCATCACGGAGGGCTTCTACATCAACACCATAGCCTCTCCGATGAAGTGTGAGTAGTTTACCTCAGACCTTCGGATCCATAGTTATTAGCTAGACGGCTTCTTCTCTCTTTTTTGGATCTCAATACAATGTTCTCCCCCTCTCTTGTGGAGATCTATTCGATGTAATCTTCTTTTTGCGGTGTGTTTGTTGAGACCGATGAATTGTGGGTTTATGATCAAGATTATCTATGAACAATATTTGAATCTTCTCCGAATTCTTTTATGTATGATTGGTTATCTTCACAAGTCTCTTCAAATTATCAGTTTGGTTTGGCCTACTAGATTGATCTTTCTTGCAATGGGAGAAGTGCTCAGCTTTGGGTTCAATCTTGCGGTGTCCTTTCCCAGTGACAGTAGGGGCAGCAAGTGATGTTTACTACACAACCTTCTTCTTGTAGACGTTGTTGGGCCTCCAAGTGCAGAGGTTTGTAGGACAGTAGCAAATTTCCCTCAAGTGGATGACCTAAGGTTTATCAATCCGTAGGAGGCGTAGGATGAAGATGGTCTTTCTCAAGCAACCCTGCAACCAAATAACAAAGAGTCTCTTGTGTCCCCAACACACCCAATACAATGGTAAATTGTATAGGTGCACTAGTTCGGCGAAGAGATGGTGATACAAGTGGTATATGGATGGTAGATAAAGGTTTTTGTAATCTGAAAATATAAAAACAGCAAGGTAACTAATGATAAAAGTGAGCACAAACGGCATTGCAATGCGTTGAAACAATGCCTAGGGTTCATACTTTCACTAGTGCAAGTTCTCTCAACAATAATAACATAATTGGATCACATAACTATCCCTCAACATGCAATAAAGAGTCACTCCAAAGCCACTAATAGCGGAGAAAAAGCGGAGAGATTATGGTAGGGTACGAAACCACCTCAACGTTATTCTTTCCAATCAATCCGTTGGGCTATTCCTATAAGTGTCACAAAAAGCCCTAGAGTTCGTACTAGAATAACACCTTAAGACACAAATCAACCAAAACCCTAATGTCACCGAGATACTCTAATGTCACCTCAAGTATCCGTGGGTATGATTATACGATATGCATCACACAATCTCATATTCATCTATTCAACCAACACATAGAACCTCAAAGAGTGCCCCAAAGTTTCTACCGGAGAATCACGACGAAAACGTGTGCCAAACCCTATGCATAGGTTCATGGGCGGAACCCGCAAGTTGATCACCAACACATACATCAAGTGAATCACGTGGTATCCCATTGTCACCACAGATATGCACGGCAAGACATACATCAAGTGTTCTCAAATCTTTAAAGACTCAATCTAATAAGATAACTTCAAAGGGAAAACCCAATCCATTACAAGAGAGTAGAGGGGGGGGGGAGAAAACATCATAAGATCCAACTATAATAGCAAAGCTCGCGATACATCAAGATCGTATCACCTCAAGAACACGAGAGAGAGAGAGAGAGATCAAACACATAGCTACTGGTACATACCCTCAGCCCCGAAGGAGAACTACTCCCTCCTCGTCATGGAGAGCACCGGGATGATGAAGATGGCCACCGGAGAAGGATTACCCCTCCGGTAGGGTGCCGGAACGGGTCTAGATTGGCTTTCGGTGGCTACGGAGGCTTCTGGCGGCGGAACTCCCGATCTATTGTGCCCCCAATCGTTTTAGGGTATATGGAGATATATAGGCGGAAGAAGTACGTCAGGGGAGCCACGAGGGGCCCACGAGGGTGGAGGGCGCGCCCAGGGGGGTGGGCGCGCCCCCTACCTCGTGGCTTCCTCGAAGCTTCCTTGACGTGGACTCCAAGTCTCCCGGGTTGCTTTCCTTCCAAAAATAAGTTCCATGAAGTTTCAGGTCAATTGGACTCCGTTTGATTTTTCTTTTCTGCAATACTCTAAAAAAGGAAAAAACAGAAACTTGCACTGGGCTCTGGGTTAATATGTTAGTCCCAAAAATAATATAAAAGTGTATAAATAAAGCCCATAAACCTCCAAAACAGAAGATAATATAGCATGGAGCAATCAAAAATTATAGATACGTTGGAGACGTATCAGCATCCCCAAGCTTAATTCCTGCTCGTCCTTGAGTAGGTAAATGATAAAAACAGAATTTTTGATGAGGAGTGCTACTTGGCATAATTTCAATGTAATTCTTCTTAATTGTGGTATGAATATTCAGATCCGAAAGATTCAAGATAAAAGTTCATATTGACATAAAAATAATAATACTTCAAGCATACTAACTAAGCAATTATGTCCTCTCAAAATAACATGGCCAAAGAATGTTCATCCCTACAAAATCATATAGTTTAGTCATGCTCCATTTTCATCACACAAGAATGCTCTCATCATGCACAACCCCGATGACAAGCCAAGCAGTTTTTTCATACTTTAGTAATCTCAAACCTATAAACTTTCACGCAATATATGAGCGCGAGCCATGGACATAGCACTATGGGTGGAATAGAATATGATGATGGGGGTTATGTGGAGAAGACAAAAAGGAGAAAGTCTCACATCAACGAGGCTAATCAATGAGCTATGGAGATGCCCATTGATTGATGTTAATGCAAGGAGTAGGGATTGCCATGCAACGGATGCACTAGAGCTATAAATGTATGAAAGCTCAACAAAAGAAACTAAGTGGGTGTGCATCCAACTTGCTTGCTCACGAAGACCTAAGGCACTTGAGGAGGCCCATTGTTGGAATATACAAGCCAAGTTCTATAATGAAAAATTCCCACTAGTATATGAAAGTGACAAAACAAGAGACTCTCTATCATGAGGATTATGGTGCTACTTTGAAGCACAAGTGTGGCAAAGGATAGTAGCATTGTCCCTTCTCTCTTTTTCTCTCATTTTTTGGGCCTTCTCTTTTTTATGGCCTTTATCTCTTTTTTTATTCCTCACTTGGGACAATGCTCTAGAAAATGATGATCATCACACTTCTATTTATTTACAACTCAATGATTACAACTCGATACTAGAACAAAGTATGACTCTATATGAATGCCTCCGGCGGTGTACCGGGATTGCGATGAATCAAGAGTGATATGTATGAAAAATTATGAATGGTGGCTTTGCCACAAATATGATGTCAACTACATGATCATGCAAAGCAATATGACAATGATGATGCGTGTCATAATAAACGGAACGGTGGAAAGTTGCATGGCAATATATCTCGGAATGGCTACGGAAATGCCATAATAGGTAGGTATGGTGGCTGTTTTGAGGAAGATATAAGGAGGTTTATGTGTGAAAGAGCGTATCATATCACGGGGTTTGGATGCACCGGCGAAGTTTGCACCAACTCTCAATGTGAGAAAGGGCAATGCACAGTACCGAAGAGGCTAGCAATGATGGAAGGGTGAGAGTGCGTATAATCCATGGACTCAACATTAGTCATAAAGAACTCACATACTTATTACAAAAATCTACAAGTCATCAAAAACCAAGCACTACGCGCATGCTCCTAGGGGGATAGATTGGTAGGAAAAGACCATCGCTCGTCCCCGACCGCCACTCATAAGGAAGACAATCAAATAACACCTCATGTTTCAAATTTGTTTGTAGCGACCCGACCTCAGATGGTCAAGTCTCTGTGCTTCAGTGTCATCCCTGGATCGGTAATGCTGACACGCACAGTACTCGAAGGATTTATAGCAGAGTAGCAATCACACACTTATTACATCGAATGTCTCAAGAGAGAACTTATTACAATAATATGGCTTAAGGCCATCTAATGCGATAACAACGGAAGGCTTGGAAGATAAAGTGAGTCCATCAACTCCAACGGCATAGCTGAGCTGCACGGCAACGACCTAACGAACCTTACTCCTCGTCTGAAAAGTCTGCAACATAATACGTTGCAGCCCGGAAACTGTTCAGGACATGGAATATGCCGGCAATATAACACAGTAGAGCAAGAACAGAATAATACTATCACTACATGCATATTTGGCTGGTGGAAAGCTCTATGGTTATAGTTTTTGCGAAAAGCCAATTTTTCCCTACAACAAAGGAATATATTTTAATTTAACTATCATGGTAGTTGAAACAACATTGAGAAGGTTCCTCCAACTCAATCCCAATTAAAGTGGTTAACAACCCAACAGTATTAATTAAGAGTGATGAGATACTTAAGATACTCCAAGTACTTGATACTCAAGATTTGTCCATAACCGGGGACACCACTAACCATGATTAGTTTATACACTCTGCAGAGGTTTGCGCACTTTTCCCCACAAGACCCGATCGCCTCCGTTGGATTTCTCGCACTACAAGGTGTTTGAGAAACGGATGATTGAGACACAGTCTTTCAGAAACATTAACTCTCTAATCCGGACAGACCATACCAAACCTACATCCCACTACCTGCTGATCTGCCTCTTCAAGAGCTTCACGTAACTTACTCAACTATGCTAGAGCCCATAATAGCTTGTGGCTGCACACGGAAGTTTCTAGCATGAATCATCTCAGTTCCCTTTGAGCCTGGGTGGCGGTCCATAGGAAGATCACACGGTTACTCCGGGATTTCCAAAAAAATACAGACAACACTGGGTACTCCAGGTGCCTCAATCCACCCAGATGTTTGATTAAGTTGCCACCTTAAGTTGAACCATTAATTAACAAACTGACATCTGTCATGGATTTCACTCAAACCCAAACCACGTCTACGAGCATAGCATAGCATAGTAATATAAGCAAGCGTAGAAGTAACTCCCCAGGGTTTGAATATAACAAGGCAATAGGTTCTACCTCAACAACTACTTCCCAACCCACATGTTAATGACATCCTAATCATGCAATGTTTGAGGGGTGAAACTAATGCATAAAAACTGGGTATGAGAAGAGTATGATCAATGTGTTACTTGCCTTGCTGATGATCCGCGTAACCTAGGGACTCGTAGTAGCACGCTTCACACTCCGGGTGTTCTATCGCAAACAAACAATAACATACATAAGCAACAAGCAAAGATGCGCAAGCAAAACTCAAATAAAAGAGATTGACCGGAAAGTTCAACTTAAGAACTCCGGTTAGCAGAAAGAATCAAATCAAACGGAGCAACGAAACTCAATGGCAAAAGAAACAAGATCAGTTTACTAATCTGGACCTAGGTCAAATTTTACAGTAGCAAAAACTTGTTCAAGTTGATTAAACAGAAAGAGGATCTGGAGACGAAGATCTAGGCGCTTGAATCGCCTGATTCCGACTAACGTACGAAAAGATAAACAAAAACTAAGATCAGATCAGAAATCGCGATCGAGAAAAATTGCAGATAAATCCGATAAAAGAAAACTGACGAACAGACTAACGAGCGAGCGTTCATTAGCTGTAACTAACGGGCGAAGAACCGTTCGTTAAACGAACGTACGGACGAACGTCCGCTAAACAGGAAAACCAAAAAAAAAAACCGGCGACTCGGATTCCGGCGCGGTACCTCCGGCGAGGCGGGGGCTGCGGGGCGGTGGTTTGCGGGGCGACGACGGCGGCGGCTAGCGCGGGCGGTGGCGGCGGCTGCGGGACGGCGGGGTTGGCAGCGGTGGTGTGGTGTTGGGGCTCGGGGGGGGTATATAAAGGGGCGAGGGCGGCGTCTTGGAGGAGGGGGCAAGGCGCGGCGGAGGCGGAGTCCGACTCGGACTCCGGTTCGAGCGGCGGCGGCGGCGCGCGCGCAGGAGGCGGTGGCGGCTAGCGGCGGCCTGGCTCGGCTGGGCCTTAGGCCCACTCGGGCGCGAAAACTTTTTTTTAATAATTTCACCGACGGAAATAAAATCCTAGAAAAATAAATAAAAATCTAAAAATGCCAAAATAAATTTACACCGTCTAAATAAAATATTTAGAACGAGATGAACATTTTTTTGGCCCTAAAATGCAATTTTGAAAAACGTGCAATTTTTCTAATGCAAACAAAACTGCAATAACATCCAAATAAAACAAATATTTGATTTTAATATTTTTCCTCCAATATTTCAATTATCTTGGAGAAGTCATATTATCTCCTCTCATATATTTTAATATGAAATATTTTTGGTGAGAAAAATAATTAAAACCAAAATCCTCATTTCAAAATCTGATAAAATCAAATTTGAAAACCGGGGAAATCCCCAACTCTCTTCGAGGGTCCTTGAGTTTCTTAGGATTTCGAGGATCGCGAGACGAAAAGCAAATAAAATATGATATGCAAGAATGATCTATGTATAACATTCCAAATTGAAAATTTGGGATGTTACAAACCTACCCCCCTTAAGATGAATCTCGCCCTTGAGATTCGGGTTGGCTAGAAAATAGGTGCGGGTGGTCTTTGCGAAGATCATCCTCTCGTTCCCAGGTGGCTTCATCCTCGGTATGGTGGCTCCACTGAACTTTGCAAAACTTGATAACCTTACTACGAGTGACTCTGCTGGCAAACTCTAGAATCTTAACTGGCTTCTCCTCGTAAGTCAAATCACTGTCCAACTGAATCGCCTCCAAGGGTACTGTATCCCTTAATGGTATATCAGCCATCTTAGCATGACACTTCTTCAGCTGTGAAATGTGGAACACATCGTGAACTCCTGACAATTCCTTGGGTAATTCCAACTTGTAGGAAACTTCTCCCATTCGTTCCAAAACACGATAAGGTCCTACAAACCTCGGAGCTAACTTTCCCTTAACTCCAAAATGTTTCACTCCTCGCAAGGGCGATACTCGCAGATATGCTCTGTCTCCAATTTCATAAGTTACCTCCTTGCGTTTTGAGTCTGCATAACTCTTCTGCCTGGACTGAGCAATCTTCAGTCTATCGCGAATCAATTTAACCTTCTCCTCAGACTCCTTAATCAAGTCTGGTCCAAACAATTGTCGGTCTCCTACCTCACCCCACATCAATGGTGTTCTGCACCTTCGTCCATACAGGGCTTCAAACGGTGCCATCTTCAAACTGGCTTGGTAGCTATTGTTGTATGAGAACTCCGCGTAAGGCAAATTGTCATCCCAACTAGATCCATAATCTAGCGCACAGGCTCTCAACATGTCCTCCAGAATTTGGTTGACTCTCTCGGTCTGCCCATCTGTCTGCGGGTGAAATGTTGTACTGAACTCCAATCTCGTTCCCAAAGTCTGGTGTAACTGATGCCAAAACTTTGAAGTAAACTATGTTCCTCTATCTGATACGATGGTCCTCGGAACTCCATGCAGACATACGATCCGCGGATGTATATCTTGGCCAACTTTGCACTGGTATAAGTGGTTTTCAATGGGATGAAGTGAGCCACTTTGGTCAAGCGATCAACTACTACCCATATGGAATCATATCCTGCTTTGGTCCTAGGAAATCTGGTGATAAAGTCCATGCCCAGTTTATCCCACTTCCATTCGGGTATCGGCATAGGCTGTAATAGTCCTGCTGGCTTCTGATGCTCTACTTTCACTCTCTGACATACATCACATACGGCTACGTACTCAGCAATATCCTTCTTCATACCAGTCCACCAGAAACGTTCCTTCAAATCCAGATACATCTTGGTGTTTCCAGGGTGTATCGAGTAGGGTGAGTCATGAGCCTCTTGAAGTATTAAATTCCTGATCTCCTGGTTATTGGGCACATAAACTCGGTCTTCAAACCATAAGGTATCGTGCTCATCCTCACGAAAACCTTTGGCCTTTCCTTTGCCCATCTTCTCCTTTATCTCGGCAATCTCCTTGTCATCCTTCTGAGCTTCCTGAATCTTGTCCAGCAACATCGACTGGACCTCCATTGTTGCAACGAATCCTCTAGGAACTATCTCTAACCGAAGTTCCATGATGTCCTCTGCTAACTCCTTGGGCAGTCCCTTACTTTCAAGGATATTAGCATAACTCTTCCGGCTCAAAGTGTCTGCTACGACATTGGCCTTTCCTGGATGATAGTGTAGCTTCATGTCATAATCCTTTATAAGCTCCAACCATCTCCTCTATCTAAGGTTCAGTTCCTTCTGGGTGAAAATGTACTTCAAACTCTTATGATCCGTGTACACATCACAACGGTTTCCTATGAGATAATGTCTCCAGGTCTTCAATGCATGCACTACGGCTGCTAACTCCAAATCATGCGTGGCATAGTTCAACTCATGAGGTTTTAGTTGTTGTGAGGCATACGAAACAACTCTTCCGTCCTGCATAAGCACACATCCAAGTCCTAAGCGAGAGGCGTCGCAATACACTTGGAACTCCTTATGTATATCTGGCAGTGTTAGCACTGGCGCTGTAGTTAAACGTTTCTTCAACTCCTGGAAACTTGCCTCGCAATCGTCTGTCCATTTAAACTTAGTATCCTTCTTCAATAGTTCAGTCATTGGCTTCGCAATCTTGGAAAAGTTCTCAATGAATCTCCGATAGTACCCTGCGAGTCCAAGAAAGCTGCGGATCTCGCTAACTGAGGTGGGTGCCAACCATTCAGTGACTGACTGAACCTTGCTGGGGTCTACTGCTATACCTTCTCCTGATATAACATGTCCAAGTAATCCGACTTCCTTCAACCAAAACTCGCATTTGCTGAACTTGGCATACAGCTGGTGTTCCCTGAGTTTCTCGAGAACTAACCGCAAATGCTCTTTGTGCTCCTCTTCATTCTTCGAGTATACCATAATATCATAAATAAACACCACAACAAACTTGTCCAAATATTCCATGAACACCTTGTTCATCATGCTCATGAAATAAGCAGGGGCATTAGCCAGTCCAAATGACATGACCGTGTACTCGTATAATCCATACTGCGTTGTGAACGCTGTCTTTGGTATATCCTTCTCTCGTATCTTCAACTGATGGTACCCCGATCGCAAATCGATCTTCGAGAACACTTTAGCTCCTTGTAACTGATCGAATAGATCATTGATCATCGGCAGTGGGTACTTGTTCTTAATCATCACTTCATTCAAGGCTCGATAATCAACAACCATCCTTAGGGATTTATCCTTCTTCTCCACCAAAAGCACAGGGGCTCCCCAGGGTGATGAACTTCTTCAAATGTACCATTTCTCCAATAACTCCTTGATCTGTTTCTTAATTTCCTCCAGATCATTCACGGGCATCCGATAGGGTCTCTTGGATATTGGCCCGGTACCTGGCAATAGCTCTATCAGAAACTCAATGTCTCTATTCGGTGGCATGCCTGGTAACTCCTCGGGAAAAACATCCAGGTAATCCTTCACTACAGGCACTTCCTCCTGAACAACTCCCGTGAGGGTATTCACTTGGCTCCTCCTAGGCACATGCCTAGATACATACTTAATCGTTTTTCCCTCCGGGGTGGTGAGATAAATCGATTTACTAGCACAGTCAATGTTTCCTCCATACTTTGACATCCAGTCCATACCTAATATCACATCCAATCCTTGTGACTCCAAGATAATTAGGTCAGACGGAAAGACATGGGTGCCAATGGTTAGGGGTACCTGGTCACACCATCGGTTGGCCATGTATTCTGCTCTAGGTGAGCTTACTAACAGAGGGGTCCTAAGGGTTTGGGTTGGTAGTTTAAACTTATCCACGAATCCCCTTGATATGTATGAATGCGATGCACCAGTATCGAAAAGAACAAGAGCGGTAAATGACTTAACCAAAAACTTACCTATCACCGCGTTCGGCTGCTCTTCAACCTCCTCCACGGTAACGTGGTTCACTTGTCCTTTGTTGAATGGATTAGGCTTCTTCCCAGCGCTCCCATTTCCATTTCCATTCTTTCCTTCAGGGCACTCCGTGGCGTGGTGTCCAGTCTTACCGCACTTGAAGCAAGTAACGTGACTTAAGTCCCTTTTGGCGGGTGTGGCTGGATTGGGGTGGTTCTGATTATTGTTGGCTCCGTCCCCATTCCCATTCTTAGAACCATTGCAGTTATGCGATCCTCCTCCAGTGTGGTTGTGATCTCCATGGTTATGAACAAGTCCTCCCGAGTTCGGGGTTAGGCGAGGCTTCTGTTGAGCTCCCGAGTTATACTTCCCTTATCCATACTTCATCTTGCGGCTCTCAATCTGCTGCTACTTCCTTTCAATCATAAGAGCCTTATCTACCAACTCTTGGTAGTTGTTGAAGGTTGCTACCATCAACTGCATGCTCATCTCATCATTCAGCCCTTCCATAAACTTCTCCTGCTTTGTGGCATCTGTGGCCACATCATCAGGGGCATAACGTGATAACTTGCTAAAATCATCCACCTACTGAGCCACAGTACGGTTCCCCTGGCGTAGGTTGCGGAACTCCCGCTTCTTCATTTGCATAGCTCCAGTTGAGACATGGGCTGTGCGGAAAGCTTGTTGAAACTGGTCCCAAGTGATATTGGCTATAGGAAAGGTGGTTGTGTAATTCTCCCACCATGAGGCTGCAGGTCCATCCAATTGGTGTGCGGCAAAGCACACTCTTTCAGCATCTGTGCAAACTGCGGTGGTCAACTCCCTTCCAATACGGCGTAGCCAATCATCAGCAACTATATGCTCGGTGCTACTGGAAAACACCGGCGGCTGTAACCTTAGAAAACGGGCTAGGTTGTCCACTGGCGGGTTGTTGTTGTTGTTGCCCTGGTTCTGAACTAGCAATTGCATCAAAGTATTCTTCTGCTGGATCAACTGGGTGAGCTCCGGAGGGAAAGCAAAACCGGTGTCACGTCTCAGAGGCATCTGATGGGTTTAGATGGAAGAGATCAGAATAAAAAAGGGGGTCTAATGAGAAAACACTACCCATATGCACATGAGACAAA
Source organism: Triticum urartu (assembly GCF_056163025.1). Classification (NCBI taxonomy): domain Eukaryota; kingdom Viridiplantae; phylum Streptophyta; class Magnoliopsida; order Poales; family Poaceae; genus Triticum; species Triticum urartu. Next base: position 486,243,470 of record NC_141876.1, on the reverse strand, counting down.
CATTTCACTCAATCAATCAAGCAAGGGCATACAACGGTCTAGGACTATCGCAAAGTGCTCATCTACTTCTAATTACATGGGGGAAAATACTACTAATATTTGGTGGTCATCTAGAAATTTTGATCGGTGGAGGACTCCATGATATCTGCTCCAGCTTCGTCTTCGAAGTCATCATCACTAGGGTCGGAATCGGTGTCGTCGATGATGATGTAGTTGTCCGAGCAAGTGGGATCGTCGTCTTCTTCTCCCGGTGCTGGTCCTCCAATGAATACTCCGATCTTCTTAACCAGGTCGTCATTCTTCTCCAGTAGCATCTTGATTTCCTCCACATATCCATCGCGTGTAAACTTGAGTTCTTCCTCTAGTTCGATGATCCTAGTCTTCGCCTTCTTCAAGTCCATCATGTCCGCCACATCTGGTTCTCCTGGCGTCGAATGTGCTGGTTTAACTCCTGGATGAAAGCTGCAATGGATCTATCCTTCTTGGTGCTGATTACTTCCCATTGCTCGTCTCGGCGCCCACATATCTGGTAGATAGTGTCCTTAAGTTCCCTGTGGTAGACTTCTCCAATGCATCCCATGGTAATGTGGGCTGCCATGCTCTTTCCTAGGCTCCAGGTGGGTGCTTCGAAAGAAAATTCTATGGGTTTAGAAGTTGGCGAGAACGTCCTTCCTGGAACTTGTACTTGAATCATCCAACGCTCCTCTTCTGGTAAAGTAGAGTTGTATGTCCCGGTGAAGCTTGGTATTCCAATGTTCAAGTACCTAGTGACTTCCTTCAGGTGGCGTCCAAATGGTGTGTCTTCATCCGGTTGTGCAAACTTGTTCTTCATCTCCGCCATCCTAAAGAGTAGAAAAAGGAGAGGAGTCAGAAATGAGTAGAGAAGTGTGGCCTATGGTTTGTCTTAGTGGTCGTGTCCTACACTCAGCGTGTGCTCTGATACCATCTTGTAGCGACCCTACCTCAGATGGTCAAGTATCTGTGCTTCATTGTCATCCCTGGATCGGTAATGTTGACACACACAGTACTCGAAGGATTTATAGCAGAGTAGCAATCACACACTTATTACATAGAATGTCTCAAGAGAGAACTTATTACAATAATATGGCTTAAGGCCATCTAATGTGATAACAGCGGAAGGCTTGGAGGATAAAGTGAGTCCATCAACTCCAACGGCATAGCTGAGCTGCACGGCAACGACCTAACGAACCTTACTCATCGTCTGAAAAGTCTGCAACATAATACGTTGCAGCTCGGAAACGGGTCAGCACATGGAATATGCTGGCAATATAACACAGTAGAGCAAGAACAGAATAATACTATCACTACATGCATATTTGGCTGGTGGAAAGCTCTATGGTTATAGTTTTTGCGAAAAGCCAATTTTTCCCTACAACAAAGGAATAGATTTTAATTAACTATCATGGTAGTTGAAACAATATTGAGAAGGTTCCTCCAACTCAATCCCAATTAAAGTGGTTAACAACCCAACAGTATTAATTAAGAGTGATGAGATACTTAAGATACTCCAAGTACTAGATACTCAAGATTTGTCCATAATCGGGGACACGGCTAACCATGATTAGTTTATACACTCTGCAGAGGTTTGCGCACTTTTCCCCACAAGATCCGATCGCCTCCATTGGATTTCTCGCACTACAAGGTGTTTGAGAAACGGATGACCGAGACACAGTCTTTCAGAAACATTAACTCTCTACTTTGGACAGACCATACCAAACCTACATCCCACTACCTGCTGATCTGCCTCTTCAAGAGCTTCACGTAACTTACTCAACTATGCTAGAGCCCATAATAGCTTGTGGCTGCACACGGAAGTTTCTAGCATGAATCATCTCAGTTCCCTTTGAGCCTGGGTGGCGGTCCATAGGAAGATCACACGGTTACTCCGGGATTTCCAAAAAAATACAGACAACACTGGGTACTCCAGGTGCCTCAATCCACCCAGATGTTTGATTAAGTTGCCACCTTAAGTTGAACCATTAATTAACAAACTGACGTCTGTCATGGATTTCACTCAAACCCAAACCACGCCTACGAGCATAGCATAGCATAGTAATATAAGCAAGCGTAGAAGTAACTCCCCAGGGTTTGAATATAACAGGGAAATAGGTTCTACCTCAACAACTACTTCCCAACCCACATGTTAATGACATCCTAATCATGCAATGTTTGAGGGGTGAAACTAATGCATAAAAACTGGGTATGAGAAGAGTATGATCAATGTGTTACTTGCCTTGCTGACAATCCGCGTAACCTTGGGACTCGTAGTAGCACGCTTCGCACTCCGGGTGTTCTATCGCAAACAAACAATAACATACATAAGCAACAAGCAAAGATGCACAAGCAAAACTCAAATAAAAGAGATTGACCGGAAAGTTCAACTTAAGAACTCCGGTTAGCAGAAAGAATCAAATCAAACGGAGCAACGAAACTCAATGGCAAAAGAAACAAGATCCGTTTACTAATCTGGACCTAGGTCAAATTTTACAGTAGCAAAAACTTGTTCAAGTTGATTAAACAGAAAGAGGATCTCGAGACGAAGATCTAGGCGCTTGAATCGCCTGATTCCGACTAAGGAACGAAAAGATAAACAGAAACTAAGATCGGATCAGAAATCGCGATCGAGAAAAATCGCAGATAAATCCGATAAAAGAAAACTGACGAACAGACTAAAGAACGAGCGTTCGTTAGCTGTAACTAACGGGCGAAGAACTGTTTGTTAAACGAACGTACGGACGAATGTCCTCTAAACAGGAAAACCAAAAAAAAACCGGCGACTCGGATTCCGGCGCGGTACCTCCGGCGAGGGGCTCTGGCGAGGCGGGGGCTGCGGGGCGGCGGCTTGCGGGGCGACGGCGGCAAGCGGCGGCGGCAAGCGCGGGCGGCGGCGGCTACGGGGCGGCGGGGTTGGCAGCGGTTGTGCGGTGTTGGGGCTCGGGGGGTGCATATATAAAGGGGCAAGGGCGGCATCTTGGAGGAGGGGGCAAGGCGCGGCGGAGGCGGACTCCGACTCGGACTCCGGTCCGAGCGGCGGCGCGCGCGCGCAAGAGGCGGCGGCTAGCGGCGGCCTGGCTCGGCTGGGCCTTAGGCCCACTCGGGCGCGAAAACTTTTTTTTAATAATTTCGCCGACGGAAATAAAATCCTAGAAAAATAAATAAAAATCTAAAAATGCCAAAATAAATTTTCACCATCTAAATAAAATATTTAGAATGAGATGAACATTTTCTTGGCCCTAAAATGCAAGTTTGAAAAACATGCAATTTTTCTAATGCAAACAAAATTGCAATAAAATCCAAATAAAACAAGTATTTGATTTTAATATTTTTCCTCCAATATTTCAATTATCTTGGAGAAGTCATATTATCTCCTCTCATATATTTTAATATGAAATATTTTCGAAGAGAAAAATAATTAAAACCAAAATCCTCGTTTCAAAATTTGATAAAATCAAATTTGAAAACCGAGGAAATCCCCAACTCTCTCCGAGGGTCCTTGAGTTGCTTAGGATTTCGAGGATCGCAAGACGAAAAGCAAATAAAATATGATATGCAAGAATGATCTATGTATAACATTCCAAATTGAAAATTTGGGATGTTACATTGTTAGACAACGTTTACCATATGTGGATGCTACGGGACTTGCAAACTTCAACACAAGTATTCCTCAAATTCACAACTACTCAACTAGCACGACTTTGATATTATTACCTCCATATCTCAAAACAATCATCAAGCATTAAACTTCTCTTAGTATTCAAAACACTCATAAGAATTTTTTTACTAATCTTGAATACCTAGCATATTAGGATTATTTAAGCAAATTACCATGCTATTTAAGACTCTCAAAATAATATAAGTGAAGCATGAGAGTTCATCTATTTCTATAAAATAAAACCACCACCGTGATCTAAAAGGATATAAGTGAAGCACTAGAGCAAATGACAAACTACTCCGAAAGATATAAGTGAAGATCAATGAGTAGTCGAATAATTATGCAACTATGTGAAGACTCTCTAACATTTAATAATTTCAGATCTTGGTATTTTATCAAACAGCAAGCAAAACATAAGTAAGTAAAATGACGCTCCAAGCAAAACACATATCATGTGGCGAATAAAAATATAGCTCCAAGTAAAGTTACCGATGAACAAAGACGAAAGAGGGGATGCCTTCCGGGGCATCCCCAAGCTTAGGCTTTTGGTTTTCCTTGAATATTACCTTGGGGTGCCTTGGGAATCCCCAAGATTAGGCTCTTGCCACTCCTTATTCCATAGTCCATCGAATCTTTACCCAAAACTTGAAAACTTCACAACACAAAACTTAACAGAAAACTCGTAAGCTCTGTTAGTATAAGAAAATAAATCACCACTTAGGTACTGTTGTGAACTCATTCTAAATTCATATTGGTGTAATATCTACTGTATTCCAACTTATCTATGGTTCATACCCTCCGATACTACTCATAGATTCATCAAAATAAGCAAACAACACATCGAAAATAGAATATGTCAAAAACATAACAGTCTGTAGTAATCTGGATCAAACGTATACTTCTGGAACCCCAAAAAATTGTAAAATAAATTTCTGGACCTGAGGAATTTATCTATTAATCATCTTCAATAAGAATTAACTAAATAACACTCTCCAAATAAAAATGGCAGCAATTCTCTTGAGGGCTAAAGTTTCTGTTTTTTTACAGCATGATCATAAAGACTTCACCCAAGTCTTCTCAAAGGTTCTAATTGGCACAAACACTAATTAAAACATAAAACCACATCTAAACAGAGGCTAGATGAATTATTTATTACTAAACAGGAGCAAAAAGCAAGGTACAAAAATAAAATTGGGTTGCCTCCCAACAAGCGCTATCGTTTTACGCCCCTAGCTAGGCATGATGATTTCAATGATGCTCACATAAAAGATAAGAATTGAAACATAAAGAGAGCATCATGCAGAATATGACTAGCACATTTAAGTCTAACCCACTTCCTATGCATATGTATTTTGTGAGCAAACAACTTATGGGGACAAGAATCAACTTGCATAGGAAGGTAAAACAAGCATAGCTTCAAAACTTTAAGCACATAGAGAGGAAACTTGATATTATTGCAATTCCTACAAGCATAAGTTCCTCCCTCATAATAATTTTCAGTAGCATCATGAATGAATTCAACAATATAACCAGCACCTAAAGCATTCTTTTCATGATCTACAAGCATAGAAATTTTATTACTCTCTACATAAGCAAATTTCTTCTCACGAATAATAGTGGGAGTATCATAAGAGACTCGAATACTATAAATTGTTTCCACATTAAAAGAGTAATGTTCAGAAAAGGGGTAACCATAATCATGACAAGTTTTATAAATATAATCACTACTTTTTATAGCATAAGTATCATCACAATAATCATCATAAGTAGGAGGCATGCTATCATCATAACAACTTTGCATATCAAAACTTGGGAGGCTAAAAATATCATTATTATTAAACATAGCATCCCCAAGCTTGGGACAAACATTAATTGCAGCAAATATATTATCAAAAACATCATCTTCATCAAACATAGCATCCCCAAGCTTGGGCCTTTTCATATCATAAGCATAATCACTCTCATCATTAATAGTATGGATAGCACCAATAGTATAGCAATTATCATATTCTTCCAAGCAAGTGCCAAAAAGATTTTCAAGATCATAAGAAGTATCATTATCTTCCACAATTATATTTTCATGAGGCACAATAGTAATAGGAGCAGCATTATTTGGGGGAGATATCTTTTTTACCTCTCTTCCTTTTTCTTTTCTTCTTCTTCACCACATCATGTGTGGGTTAAATCCTCTTTTTGGAGCTCCTTATTAATGAGATTGGTTGAATAGGAGGCTCTTCCTCGTTACCTGATTCATCATAAGAAATAATAGGAGGATATCGGGAAGTCTCTTCCCTTTCATTAGTATTCTCTTCATCATCTATTTGATTTATTTTCTTTATGTAATTGGCAATATAAGGATTTTCAATGCAATTCACCGCACAATACATATAAATTTCCTCTAGATCAAAGCCAAGAAGTTTATAACGGGCAAATTCTGGAAGATGCTTAGTTATACGTTTCATTTCTTCGTAGCCCATAAGCAAACTAAGTTCATTATAATGTGCAAGGGAAATCAAGTCATCACAATTTTTGGACACGATTAGATCATGAAACAATTTGCATCGGATAGCTAAATGACCACTTTCATTGCAAAGTCCACAAGTACGGCCAAGAAAATTTAAATTTTTAGCACAATCATCTAGCCTTTCTTGCAACAATTTAGTTTCTAAGTACTTATGCCTCATGCAATATCTATCTTCCCTATTTGGTGTGTACTTACAAACCCAATGCACTCCACAAAAATTGACATGTTTATAGGAGACATTTTCATCGTAACTAGTGCAATTCATTAGTACCATGGATATTCAAGGAGTTCATACTAACAACATTGCAATCATGCTCATCATTCAAAGATTTAGTGCCAAACATTTTAATGCATTCTCCTTCTAACACTTTGGCACAATTTTCCTTTCCATCATACTCACGAAATATATTAAAAAGACGAAGCGTATGAGGTAAACTTAATTCCATTTTTTAATTTTCTTTTATAAAGTAAACTAGTGATAAAACAAGAAACAAAAAGATTTGATTGCAAGATCTAAAGATATACCTTCAAGCACTAACCTCCCCGGCAACGGCGCCAGAAAAGAGCTTGATGTCTACTACACAACCTTCTTCTTGTAGACGTTATTGGGTCTCTAAGTGCAGAGGTTTGTAGGACAGTAGCAAATTTCCCTCAAGTGGATGACCTAAGGTTTATCAATCCGTAGGAGGCATAGGATGAATATGGTCTCTCTCAAGCAACCCTGCAACCAAATAACAAAGAGTCTCTTGTGTCCCCAACACACCCAATACAATGGTAAATTGTATAGGTGCACTAGTTCGGCGAATAGATGGTGATACAAGTGGTATATGGATGGTAGATAAAGGTTTTTGTAATCTGAAAATATAAAAACAGCAAGGTAAATAATGATAAAAGTGAGCACAAATGGTATTGCAATGCGTTGAAACAAGGCCTAGGGTTCATACTTTCACTAGTGCAAGTTCTCTCAACAATAATAACATAATTGGATCACATAAATATCCCTCAACATGCAACAAAGAGTCACTCCAAAGCCACTAATAGCAGAGAACAAACGAAGAAATTATGGTAGGGTACGAAACCACCTCAAAGTTATTCTTTCCAATCAATCCGTTGGGCTATTCCTATAAGTGTCTCAAACAGCCCTAGAGTTCGTACTAGAATAACACCTTAAGACACAAATCAACCAAAACCCTAATGTCACCTAGATACTCCAATGTCACCTCAAGTATCCGTCGGTATGATTATACGATATGCATCACACAATCTCAGATTCATCTATTCAACCAACACATAGAACCTCAAAGAGTGCCCCAAAGTTTCTACCGGAGAATCACGACGAAAACGTGTGCCAACCCCTATGCATAGGTTCATCGGCGGAACCCGCAAGTTGATCACCAAAACATACATCAAGTGAATCATGTGGTATCCCATTGTCACCACAGATACGCACGGCAAGACATACATCAAGTGTTCTCAAATATTTAAAGACTCAATCCGATAAGATAACTTCAAAGGGGAAACTCAATCCATTACAAGAGAGTAGAGGGGGGAGAAAACATCATAAGATCCAATTATAATAGCAAAGCTCGTGATACATCAAGATCGTATCACCTCAAGAACACGAGAGAGAGAGAGAGAGAGATCAAACACATTGCTACTGGTACATACCCTCAGCCCCGAGGGAGAACTACTCCCTCCTCGTCATGGAGAGCACCAGGATGATGAAGATGGCCACCGGAGAAGGATTCCTCCTCCGGCAGGGTGCCGGAACGGGTCTAGATTGGCTTTCGGTGGCTACGGAGGCTTCTGGCGGCGGAACTCCTGATCTATTGTGCCCCCCGATCGTTTTAGGGTATATGGAGATATATAGGCAGAAGAAGTACGTCAGGGGAGCAACGAGGGGCGCACGAGGGTGGAGGGCGCGCCCAGGGGGTGGGCGCGCCCCCTACCTCGTGGCTTCCTCGAAGCTTCCTTGACGTGGACTCCAAGTCTCCCGGGTTGCTTTCCTTCCAAACATACTTATGCTCTTGAGAGAAGCCACTAGTGAAACCTATGCCCCTGGGTCTATCTTCATCATATTAATCTTCCAATACTTAGTTATTTCCTTTGCTTTTTAATTTGCTTTTATTTTACTTTGCATCTTTATCATAAAAATACCAAAAATATTATCTTATCATATCTATCAGATCTCACTCTCGTAAGTGACCTGAAGGGATTGACAACCCCTTATCGCGTTGGTTGCGAGGAGTTATTTGTTTTGTGCAGGTACGAGGGACTCGCGCGTAGCCTCCTACTGGATTGATACATTGGTTCTCAAAAACTGAGGAAGTACTTACGCTGCTTTGCTGCATCATCCTTTCCTCTTCAAGGAAATCCAACACAGTGCTCAAGAGGTAGCAAGAAGATTTCTGGCGCCGTTACCGGGGAGTCTACACAAAAGTCAACATACCAAGTACCCATCAGAACCCTTATCTCCCGATTACATTATTTGCCATTTGCCTCTCGTTTTCCTCTCCCCCACTTCACCCTTGCCGTTTTATTCGCCCTCTCTCTATCATCCCTCTCTTTCTCTATTTGCCTCTTTTTGCCTTTTGCACTTTCTGCCATTATGTCTGAAATTGGGGAAATTATTGTCGACATGGACAATAATAATATCATGAAAAATTCTGACGCTCCTGCTGAAGAACCCCCTATCTTACATACAAAAAAAAATTCCGTATTGGTAGTGGTAATATTATTGGAAAAGGAGTTATCCAGGATTTCTTTACTTGTGCCGGTGCTTTGCCTTCTATAGTAGTTCTATCATGCATAGAACTAGTAGTCTTGTGGACGCTATTGCCATGCTTGCAGTTGAACTTGAAAGACAATTCATGCACATGCACCCTTGCATACAAAGGATTTTCCTAGAATATTCTAATATTGAGCATTCTTCTGTTAAGCGTGCCGCTACGATCTTTTTGGCTCATGAGTTCAGATTCATAATAAAAGAGGCTAAAGAAATCTTTGCGCATCATAAGGTGGATGCTTTCCGTACTCCCATGGAGGCTATCCTTTTTGATCAAGAAGAAATAATGCATTTTCAATCCCTAGACTATGTTGCTTTCAATGAAAATCTTAGAAAAAGGGTTCCTACCAATGTTTTAGTTGATAGAATTTCTGAACTTAATGATGATTTGGCCATTCGAAATAATGAACTAGGATATTCTCTTGAGTTTAGGCTCACAAAGTTCTGTCAAAAGAATACTTATAATGATGAATTGGTTGTGCAATACAAAGGGCCAAAGGAGGAACCTATACCTCCCAAGGTTGATCTTGGGGACTTTTGTCCCATTAAATTTAGCCCTTTTGATTACTTTTGCTTGCCTCAAAGAAAACTTGCTGCCGAACGTAGAGAATATGAAAAGAGTTTTAATGATCTATCTTACTATTATGGCAATACCTAGATCTATTCTTGCTTGTTATGCCTAGCTAGGGGCGTTAAACGATAGCGCTTGTTGGGAGGCAACCCAATTTTATTTTTATTCCTTGCTTTTTGCTCCTTTTTAGTAATAAATAATTTATCTATCCTCTGTTTTGGTTGTGTTTTTTGTGTTTAATTAGTGTTTGTGCCAAGTAGAACCGTTGGGAAGACTTGGGGAAAGTCTTGTTGAACTTGCTGTAAAAAACAGAAACTTTAGCGCTCACGAGAACTGCTGTCATTTTTATTTGGAGAGTGATATTTAGTTAATTCTTTTTGCAGATGATTAATAGATAAATTCCTCACGTCCAGAAATTTATTTTAGAATTTTTGGGGTTCCATATCTTGTGCTAGATACAGATTACTACAGACTGTTATGTTTTTGACAGATTCTGTTTTTCGTGTGTTGTTTGCTTATTTTGACGAATCTATGGCTAGTAAAATAGTTTATAAACCATATAGAAGTTTTAATACAGTAGGTATAACGCCAATATAAATAAATAATGAGTTCATTACAGTACCTTGAAGTGGTCTTTAATTTTCTTTCGCTAATGGAGCTCACGAGATTTTCTACTTTAAGTTTTGTGTTGTGAAGTTTTCAAGTTTTGGGTAAAGATTTGATGGATTATGGAACAAGGAGTGGCAAGAGCCTAAGCTTGGGGAAGCCCATGGCACCCCCAAGATAATATAAGGACACCTAAAAGCCAAAGCTTGGGGATGCCCCGGAAGGCATCCCCTCTTTCGTCTACTTCTATCGGTAACTTTACTTGGAGCTATATTTTTATTCGTCACATGATATGTGTTTTGCTTGGAGCATCTTGTATTATTTGAGTATTTGCTTGTTAGTTTAACAAAATCATCCTTGCTGTACACACCTTTTGAGAGAGCCATACATGATTTGGATTTGTTAGAATACTCTATGTGCTTCGCTTATATCTTTTGAGTTATATAGTTTTGCTCTAGTACTTCATTTATATCTTTTAGAGCACGATGGTGGATTTGTTTTATAGAAACTATTGATCTCTCATGCTTCACTTAGATTATTTTGAGAGTCTTAATATCATGGTAATTTACTAAAATCCTAATATGCTAGGAATTCAAAGTTATTAAAATTTTCTTAAGAGTGTTTTGAATACTAAGAGAAGTTTGATGCTTGATGATTGTTTGGAGATATGGAGGTAATAATATAAAAGTAGTGCTAGTTGAGTAGTTGTGAAATTGAGAAATACTTGTGTTGAAGTTTTCAAGTCCCGTAGCATGCACGTATGGTAAACGTTATGCAACAAATTTGAAACATGAGGTGTTATTTGATTGTCCTCCTTATGAGTGGTGGTCGGGGACGAGCGATGGTCTTTTCCTACCAATCTATCCCCCTAGGAGCATGCGCGTAGTACCGAGGTTTTTGATGACTTGTAGATTTTTGCAATAAGTATGTGAGTTCTTTATGACTAATGTTGAGTCCATGGATTATACGCACTCTCACCCTTCCATCCTTGCTAGCCTCTTCGGTACCGTGCATTGCCCTTTCTCACATTGAGAGTTGGCGCAAACTTCGCCGATGCATCCAAACCCCGTGATATGATATGCTCTTTCACACATAAACCTCCTGATATCTTCCTCAAAACAGCCACCATACCTACCTATTATGGCATTTCCATAGCCATTCCAAGATATATTGCCATGCAACTTTCCATCATTCCGTTCATCATGACAGATTCATTATTGTCATATTGCTTAGCATAATCATGTAGTTGACATAGTATTTGTGGCAAAGCCACTGTTCATAATTCTTTCATACATGTCACTCTTGGTCCATTTGCATATCCCGGTACACCGCCGGAGGCATTCATATAGAGTCATCTTTGTTCTAGTATCGAGTTGTAATCATTGAGTTGTAAATAAATAGAAGTGTGATCATCATCATTTTCTAGAGCATTGTCCCAAGTGAGGAATATAAAAAAATAAGAAAAATGAGAGAAAAAGAGAGAAGGGACAATGTTACTATCCTTTGCCACACTTGTGCTTCAAAGTAGCACCATAATCTTCATGTTATAGAGTCTCTTGTTTTGTCACTTTCATATACTAGTGGGAATTTTTCATTATAGAACTTGGCTTGTATATTCCAACAATGGGCCTCCTCAAGTGCCCTAGGTCTTCATGAGCAAGCAAGTTGGATGCACACCCACTAGTTTCTTTTGTTGAGCTTTCATACATTTATAGCTCTAGTGCATCCGTTGCATGACAATCCCTACTCCTTGCATTAACATCAATCAGTGGGCATCTCCATAGCCCATTGATTAGCCTCGTTGATGTGAGACTTTCTCCTTTTTGTCTTCTCCACATAACCCCCCTCATTATATTCTATTCCACCCATAGTGCTATGTCCATGGCTCGCGCTCATATTTTGTGTGAAAGTTTATAGGTTTGAGATTACTAAAGTATGAAACAATTGCTTGGCTTGTCATCGGGGTTGTGCATGATGAGAGCATTCTTGTGTGATGAAAATGAAACATGACTAAACTATATGATTTTGTAGGGATAAACTTTCTTTGGCCATGTTATTTTGAGAAGACATAATTGCTTAGTTAGTATGCTTGAAGTATTATTATTTTTATGTCAATATGAACTTTTGTCTTGAATCTTTCGGATCTGAATATTCATACCACAATTAAGAAGAATTACATTAAAATTATGCCAAGTAGCACTCCGCATCAAAAATTCTGTTTTTATCATTTACCTACTCGAGGACGAGCAGGAATTAAGTTTGGGGATGCTTGATACGTCTCCAACGTATCTATAATTTTTGATTGCTCCATGCTATATTATCTACTGTTTTGGACATTATTGGGCTTTATTATCCACTTTTATATTATTTTTGGGACTAACCTATTAACCGGAGGCCCAGCCCAGAATTGTTGTTTTTGCCTGTTTTAGGGTTTCGAAGAAAAGGAATATCAAACGGAGTCCAAACAGAATGAAACCTTCGGGAACGTGATTTTCTCAACGAACAAGACCCGAGAGACTTGGACCCTACGTCATGAAAGAAAAGAGGAGGC